>NW_027551606.1:0-2500 GCF_051989575.1 Stigmatopora nigra
AGAGAGAGAGAGCCATGACCCCTAACAATAACCCTCCTAACCCAAACCATAACCCAAACCATAACCATAACCCAAACCATAACCCAAACCATAACCCCTAACCCCTAACAAGAACCCTAACCAAAACCATAATCCCATCCATAGCCATAACCCCAACCATAACCATAACCCAAACCATAACCCCCAACCCCTAACAATAACCCTAACCCAAACCATAACCCAAACCATAACCCAAACCATAACCCAAACCATAACTCCAACCATATCCCCAACCATAACCATAACCCTAACTGATAACCCCAACCATAACACCAACCACAACCCCAACCATAACCCAAACCCTAACCCCAACCCCTAACAATAACCCTAACCCAAACCCTAACCCCAACCCCTAACAATAACCCTAACCCTAACCCAAACCATAACCCCTAACAATAACCCTAACCCAAACCATAATCCCAACCTCTAACAATAACCATAACCCAAACCATAACCCCTAACCCCTAACAATAACCCTAACCCAAACCATAACCCCAACCCCTAACAATAACCCTAACCCAAAACCTAACCCAAACCATAACCATAACCCCAACCATAACCCCAACCATAACCTCAACCCAAACCATAACCCCTAACCCCTAACAATAACCCTAACCCTAACCCAAACCATAACCCCAACCCCTAACAATAACCCTAACCTAAACCATAACCCCAACCATAACCATAACCCAAACCATAACCATAACCCAAACCATAACCATAACCCAAAACATAACCCCTAACCCCTAACAATAATCCTCAACCAAACCATAACCCCAACCCCTAACAATAACCCTAACCCAAACCATAACCCCAATCATAACCATAACCCAAACCATAACCCCTAATCCCTTACAATAACCCTAACCCAAACCATAACCCCAACGCCTAACAATAACCCTAACCTAAACCATAACCCCAACCATAACCATAACCCAAACCATAACCCCTAACCCCTAACAAGAACCCTAACCCAAACCATAATCCCATCTATAGCCATAACCCAAATCATAATCCCATCCATAGCCATAACCCCAACCATAACAATAACCCAAACCATAACCCCCAACCCCTAACAATAACCCAAACCATAACCCAAACCATAACCCAAACCATAACCCAAACCATAACCCAAACCATAACCCAAACCATAACCCAAACCATAACCCAAACCGTAACCCAAACCGTAACCCAAACCATAACCCAAACCATAACCCAAACCATAACCCAAACCATAACCCAAACCATAACCCAAACCATAACCCAAACCATAACCCAAACCATAACCCAAACCATAACCCAAACCATAACCCAAACCATAACCCAAACCATAACCCAAACCATAACCCAAACCATAACCCAAACCATAACCCAAACCATAACCCAAACCATAACCCAAACCATAACCCAAACCATAACCCAAACCATAACCCAAACCATAACCCAAACCATAACCCAAACCATAACCCAAACCATAACCCAAACCATAACCCAAACCATAACCCAAACCATAACCCAAACCATAACCCAAACCATAACCCAAACCATAACCCAAACCATAACCCAAACCCTAACCCAAACCATAACCCTAACCCGAACCCAAACCATAACCCAAACAATAACCCTAACCCAAACCATAACCCTAACACAAACCATAACCCTAACCCAAACCATAACCAGATTCCCACAACCATAACCATAACCCCAACCAAAACCATATTCCCAACCATAGCCATAACTCCAACCATATCCCCAACCATAACCATAACCCTAACTGATAACCCCAACCATAACACCAACCATAACACCAACCATAACCCCAACCATAACCCAAACCCTAACCCCTAACCCTAACAATATCCCTAACCCAAACCATAACCCCTAACAATAACCCTAACCCAAACCATAATCCCAACCCCTAACAATAACCATAACCCAAACCATAACCCCTAACCCTAACAATAACCCTAACCCAAACCATAACCCAAACCCCTAACAATAACCCTAACCCAAACCATAACCATAACCCAAACCATAACCCAAACAATAACCCTAACCCAAACCATAACCCTAACACAAACCATAACCCTAACACAAACCATAACCCTAACCCAAACCATAACCAGATTCCCAACCATAACCCCAACCAAAACCATATTCCCAACCATAGCCATAACTCCAACCATATCCCCAACCATAACCATAACCCTAACTGATAACCCCAACCATAACACCAACCATAACCCCAACCATAACCCAAACCCTAACCCCTAACAATATCCCTAACCCAAACCATAACCCCTAACAATAACCCTAACCCAAACCATAATCCCAACCCCTAACAATAACCATAACCCAAACCATAACCCCTAACCCCTAACAATAACCCTAACCCAAACCATAACCCAAACCCCTAACAATAACCCTAACCCAAACCATAACCATAACCCAAACCATAACC
>NW_027551606.1:907500-1135000 GCF_051989575.1 Stigmatopora nigra
TCTAAAATTAAAGATCCAGGATGGTTCTAGGGCTATTTCCCAGCATAAATTTTCTCCAAAACATGCATTTTGCGATAAAAAATAGTAGTTGCATTATAACTGGGTCCAGTCGGGTCTGGTTGCTGTTTATATCTGAAACTTGTGTCCAAAGATGATTGGGATGTATATTTTACTATTCTGTTTAACAATAATCATGCAGGGATGTTTTGGGGCTTTTTTATACAAGAATAAAAAACCTCCAATGGATCTTAATTTTGCATGGTTGTTGAATTAGAACCGGGACCAGTCGGTTCTGGTTGCCGCTTTTACCCAGATTTAGTGTCAATTGTGTGGATGGATGCATTTTCACTATTATGTGTAAAATTAAAGATGTAGGGATGTTTTGGGAATATTTCCCACCGTCAATAGTGTCCAAAACATTTTGCGATAAAAATAGTGGTTGTATTAGAACAAGGCCCAATCGGTTCTGGTTGGTGTATATACCCAGAATTTGTGTTGGTTGAGTAGGTGGATGTAGTTTCACTATTTTCTATAAAAATAATGTTTCCCACCATAAACATTGTCCAAAACAGGCATTTTGCGATTAAAATAGTGGTCGTATTAGAACCGGGCCCAGTCGGTTCTGGTTGCCGCTTTTACCCAGATTTAGTGTCAATTGTGTGGATGGATGCATTTTCACTATTATGTGTAAAATTAAAGATGCAGGGATGTTTTGGGAATATTTCCCACCGTCAATAGTGTCCAAAACATTTTGCGATAAAAATAGTGGTTGTATTAGAACAAGGCCCAATCGGTTCTGGTTGGTGTATATACCCAGAATTTGTGTTGGTTGAGTAGGTGGATGTAGTTTCACTATTTTCTATAAAAATAATGTTTCCCACCATAAACATTGTCCAAAACAGGCATTTTGCGATTAAAATAGTGGTCGTATTAGAACCGGGCCCAGTCGGTTCTGGTTGGTGCTTCTACCTATAATTAGTGTTGAATGTGTAGATGGATGTATTTTCACTATTCTGTGTAAAAATAATGATCCAGGATGGTTCTGGAGCTATTTTCCCACCATAAACAGTGTCCAAAACAGGCATTCTGGGATTAAAATAGTGGTTGTATTAGAACCAGGCCCAGTCTGTTCTGGTTAGTGAATTTACCCGAAAAATTGTATCCATTGACGATGGGGATGTATTTTTGATTATTATGTATAAAAATAATCATCTAGGGATCTTCAGAAGTTCTGTTATTCCCGAATCAATGACCTCCATTTGGGCACATTATTGACGGAGCTCACGACCATGATCCAGTGTGTGGCTTGAATGTGTCCCTCAAACACAAATACTGGTCAGTCTCATCCAAAATCGTAATGGCTCAGTTCCCTTGAGTGGGAGCGGCAAGGAACGCCCTGCATTTGAAGACCATTGAAGGCAGGTTCCGGGCCTGTGTCGGCGCATCAGTCAGGCTGGGTAGCCGCCATGGCCCAGGTGATTTTCCAGGGCTGCCCTGCTCTTGACGGAGTGGCCACCCAGCGGGGCTGTGTGTGTGCCATGGTGGGAGACTCCTGCTGCCCCTTCATCCCTGCCGGCATGTCCTGCTCGGTCCATGATGCCCTGCAGGCTATTAGGAACATGCAGAGAGCTGTGACCGGAGATTCGGTTTCACAACGAGGATGGCTTGACTGCTTCTTCTCTGGCTCATGGAAACAGCCATTTCAATATTTCGATATTTTCACAGACACAAAAGGAGGGAATTGTGGGATGGACTGGCTAACTGGCTTAATAATTGTTTATTCTTGTCTTACCATGTGGTCATACTGGTTTTACCTTTGTTTGATAAGATCGTAGAATGCAAGGTAGACTAGCCAAACTGGTTTTACAATTGAATTAAAAGATCGTGGAATGTAAGAAAGACTAACTAGTTGGCCTTGCAATTGTTTGTTCGCCTCGCGAAATATAAGAAAGGCTGGCTAACAGGGTTTGCAATTGTTTCCTTGAATTGTGGGATGAAAAAAAGGTTCAACTTCAGGAGTAACTGTCACTCTCCAGGTCATCCAGGGTCAAGTGCACACTTGGAAACTTTCATATTCGACCAAAATGTGCTTATCAGCGCAAAAAAAGCACATTTAGTGGTACGCGGAAAGAACGGCAGCAGACAAAAAGGCTATTTAGAAAGATATTACCACTACGCAGAAGATTGTCGGCTACTTTGCCCTCACTGGAAGACATTGCCAGCCCTCGTTACCTCAGCAGAGCCAGGGACATGATCAGGGACCCATGCCACCCTGGTCACAATCGGTTCCAGCTGCTGCTCTCTGGCAGACAGACGCTGTAAGTTTCCCACATCCGTAGGGACTCTAAACTTGGGGTAACACAACACAATCCCTTCTGTGTAATAACTTCGGGTGAGGTAATATGAATAGTCATCAGGTACAAGGTGATCTGACACCTACATGCTGAATGAAGGAAAGTGAAAGACAGTGAGAGGTAAGTGATCCACTCAGGGGGTGGTGATGCAATGTATCCATAAAGGCAGAATTGTAAATTAAGAGTCTGGAGTCATAACTTGTAAAACTGTAAAACTGTCAGAGACACAAATGTCTCTCTATATATAGTGTAATATCATCAAATTTTATAATTTAATAAGTTTTTAATTTGGCATCATTCTAATGGCTAGATATTAAGTTATAATGAAAACTATGATACTTGGCCTAAACATGATTTTCAGCGCATGAAAAGCACATTCAGGCAATAAAAACTGAAATGTTCCCCTGCTGCCAAACAAACTGTCAGAGACACATAGTTACTGTGTATATAGTGTATTATCGTCCAATTCAAGTAAGTTTTTCATTTAGCATCATTCTAAGTGATAGAAATTAAGTTATAGTGAAAATTGTGATACTTGGCCAAAACGTGATTTTCAGCACATGAAACGCACGTTAAGGCAATAAAAACTGAAATATTCCCCGGCTGCGAAACAAACTGTCAGAGACACATAGTTACTGTGTTTATAGTGTAAAATCTTCCAATTCAAGTAAGTTTTGCATTTAGCATCATTCTAAGTGATAGAAATTAAGTTATAGTGAAAATTGTGATACTTGCCCAAAACGTTATTTTCAGCACATGAAACGCACGTTAAGGCAATAAAAACTGAAATGTTCCCCTGCTTCGAAACAAACTGTCAGAGACACATAGTTACTGTGTATATAGTGTATTATCGTCCAATTCAAGTTAGTTTTTCATTAGGCATCATTCTAAGTGATAGAAATTAAGTTATAGTGAAAACTATGATACTTGGCCAAAATGTGATATTCAGCGCATGAAACGCACGTTAAGGCAATAAAACTGAAATGTTCCCCTGCTTAGAAACAAACTGTCAGAGACACATAGTTACTGTGTATATAGTGTAAAATCGTCCAATTCAAGTAAGTTTTTCATTTAGCATCATTCTAAGTGATAGAAATTAAGTTATAGTGAAAATTATGATACTAGCCCAAAACGTGATTTTCAGCGCATGAAACGCACGTTAAGGCAATAAAAACTGAAAGGTTCCCCTGCTGCGAAACAAACTGTCAGAGACACATAGTTACTGTGTCTATAGTGTATTATCGTCCAATTCAACTAAGTTTTTCATTTAGCATCATTCTAAGTGATAGAAATTAAGTTATAGTGAAAATTGTGATACTTGGACAAAACGTGATTTTCAGCACATGAAACGCACGTTAAGGCAATAAAAACTGAAATGTTCCCCTGCTGCGACACAAACTGTCAGAGGCACATAGTTACTGTGTATATAGTGTATTATCGTCCAATTCAAGTAAGTTTTTCATTTAGCATCATTCTAAGTGATAGAAATTAAGTTCTGGTGAAAATTATGATACTAGCCCAAAACGTGATTTTCAGCGCATGAAACGCACGTTAAGGCAATAAAAACTGAAATGTTCCCCGGCTGCGAAACAAACTGTCACAGACACATAGTTACTGTGTATATAGTGTAAAATCGTCCAATTCAAGTAAGTTTTTCATTTAGCATCATTCTAAGTGATAGAATTTAAGTTATGGTGAAAATTGTGATACTTGGCCAAAACGTGATTTTCAGCACATGAAACGCACGTTAAGGCAATAAAAACTGTAATGTTCCCCTGCTGCGACACAAACTGTCAGAGGCACATAGTTACTGTGTATATAGTGTAAAATCGTCCAATCCAAGTAACTTTTGCATTTAGCATCATTCAAAGTGATATAAATTAAGTTATAGTGAAAACTATGATACTTGGCCAAAACGTGATTTTCAGCGCATGAAACGCACGTTAAGGCAATAAAAACTGAAATGTTCCCCTGCTGCGAAACAAACTGTCGGAGACACATAGTTACTGTGTATATAGTGTACAATCGTCCAATTCAAGCAAGTTTTTCATTTGGAATCATTCTAAGTGACAGAAATTAAGTTATAGTGAAAATTATGACACTTGGCCAAAACGTGATTTTCAGCGCATAAAACGCACGTTAAGGCAATAAAAACTGAAATGTTCCCCTGCTGCGAAACAAACTGTCAGAGGCACATAGTTACTGTGTATATAGTGTAAAATCGTCCAATTCAAGTAAGTTTTGCATTTAGCATCATTCTAAGTGATAGAAATTAAGTTATAGTGAAAATTATTATACTTGGCCAAAACGTGATTTTTCAGCGCATGAAACGCACGTTAAGGCAATAAAAACTGAAATGTTCCCCTGCTGCGAAACAAACTGCCAGAGGCACATAGTTACTGTGTCTATAGTGTAAAATCATCCAATTCAAGTAAGTATTGCATTTAGCATCATTCTAAGTGCTAGAAATTAAGTTATAGTGAAAACTATGATACTTGGCCAAAACGTGATTTTCAGCGCATGAAATGCACATTAAGGCAATAAAAACTGAAATGTTCCCCCGCTGCGAAACAAACTGTCAGTGACACATAGTTACTGTGTATATAGTGTATAATCATCCAAATTAAGTAGGTTTTTCATTTGATATCATTCTAAGTGATGAAAGTTAGGGTTAGGGTTAGGTTAAGTTATAGTGAAAACTATGATACTTGGCCAAAACATGATTTTCAGCGCATGAAACGCACATTAGGGCAAAAAAACTGAAATGTTTGTTAGGTCTGAAAATACAACTTCAGGAGCAGGCTAAGAAAGAGTGAGATAAATTTAAATAGAAAATATGTATGACCAGACTGCAAAGTGGACAGAGAGTTCCTACAGTGGGCTCCTGTTCACTGGGATGTTACTGCAACTCTAGTCGAATGACCAGTGAGTGTGTCTTAAATACAGGCAAAACTGACAGTTGTCCCTAAGACTTTGGACAGATACGTTTCAGTCATTTGCAGGGCAACAAGTAATTGATTAGTGTCGGGCCTGGAATCTGTAGTCAATGGTTTCCAGACGTAGGGTGTTCTTCGCTGTTCCTACCCTGGGGAATACCGCCATCATGATTTTGGAGGAGACTGACCAGTGTTTGTATTAGAGGGGGACATCCGAGCCCCAAACTGAATCATGGGGGAAGAAATCAAAGCTCCGTCGTTGACGCCTGGTGGGTAGATGTGGGTTGGCGTCGACAGTTGGAATCGAGTCTGCTGTTAGAACGTACGTGTGGTCGGAATGCAGTTGTAGGGACTCAGAGCCCAGTTGTATTGGTGGGGATGATCATATACACTTGCCATTCGCAGAGCCACCATATTTGGTCCAGTACTGTCGATGATTGGGAAGGAATGTGTCTGATCTCGGCGCACCTGGTGACGTGAACTTGGTCCAAAGGGGTCTTCGGATCCGGTCCGCTGAAGTTGAAACAGGATGGATAACAGTCTGTTCGGTTGTTGCACTGGACATACGTTGCGGTATTGACTGTAGCTGCTAATGGTACTGCGACCATGGTATGTAGGCGGTCGAGCTTTGCTGGAAGGATTCTCTCAGATTACCCAGGATACAGTTGTAGGTGAGGTTGGCGAGTTCTTCGTTCTGTCGGTTGGACCATAGCTGTGGTTGGGCTACGGCAGTAGGCAAGAGGGAACAGACATAACAACTCATTGGTTGTGGCGCGGGCTGTGAGTGCGGTGTATCTGTACCAACTGTTCCTCATCATCGGGTTGTAGTCGTTTTCTTCCTGTGTTTGGACATGGGCGAGAATAAGGTGTATCTACTCAGGCTTAGGTGTTCCTGCCGGACGGATTTTGAGTAGGCGTGTGGCGGATGGTTGTACGAAGGGGTTCACACCAATCACTTTGGGGACCATGGCTGGACTAGTAGTGCGGATGGTGATAGTAAAGAGGGGGCCTTTTCCTGGTCGGTTCGGTCGGAGGCATAGGTTGATGCAGCCTTTTTGTTGGATATTGGTCGTAAGGTCTAGCATATGTTTACCATCTTTGATGGTGGTGGCTAACTTGGTGAAGTTAGCGGTCATGGTGGTAGCTTCTTTGGAAAGGGGCCATGTGATGGTTTTGTAGCCTGTATGGAGGAGGACCTGGTCCAAGGTGTCTGGCCAGACCATTCAGACTCTGGGAGCTTGTAGGTACCAATAAAAATAACTGGAGTCAGTCCTGTGTAATCCCAAGTGAGTAAGCTGTAGGCTGAGCAAAGGTACTTGAACGACGATTGGTGTCTTGGTTAATGTGATGCAGATCTGGGGGCCCCTGATCATTTCCTGAACCAGCTAGTGGGGCATTCTCCTCCAGTGGGAGTGTACCAAGGTTCTGGTACGTTCCCCCCATGTGGTTGAACACAGAGCGGTGATGATGATGGCCAAAATCACACGGTGAGGTCCGTCCCAACGTGGAGAAGACCAGCACTTTCTTTTTATCACCTTGACGAGTACCAGGTCTCCTGGGGACAGGACCTCCTCTGTGGGAGACAGAGAAGATGTCGGCAGATTATTTTGCATTCATCACAGTTCTTTCTTGGAACATTTTGCATAACCACTTATTGAGGGATTCTGTTTCTCCTTTCTCTTTTACCACCAGATCTTTTTCCCACATTGTTAGTGGAAGATTCTGTCTTTCACTGCCTCAAATGGTGTGCATCCCTGTGCTGTTGGAATGATTCTCATGTACGTTTCTACCAGGCTCAGGCATTCTTGCCATGGTTTTCCTGTATCTTCCATGGTTTTTCTGAGTCTGAGTTTTACTGTTCTAATGGTTTGTTCGACGAGTCCAGCACTTTGGTTCAGTTTGATGAAATCCATGTTCAGAAGCTCGAAGGGATATGTTCCTGTTTGCCTTGTTCCATGCTTGGGTTGTTCATTGCCTTGAGAGTTGTGTCTACAGCAGTTTAGACAGTTTCTGCAAAATAATTGAGGTAAGTTTGGAGACCTCTGGGAACATGCATTGTTTGTTGTACTGTACTGATCATCCCTCCTGTTGAGACATGGCTCCTCCCATGGCTCAATTTGGCAATTACTTCAAACAATGATCGTGTCACGCATGGCTTGTTTTCTACTGCATAGAGTCCGTTCTTGTGTTGAGTGGCTCCTTCTGTTTCCCATTGCAGTTTCTCTTTTTCTGGGGAATGATTTTGCATTTCTCTTAGGAATTCAGCAGGGATTGGGCTGTGTCTTTCCACCGTCACGTCTTGTTCTAGGAATAGTCTACATGCCTCTGTCAGTGCCACTATTTCTGCGGCTTGTGCAGACCAGTCGCCGGGGAGTCGTCCTGTCTTGAGGTTGTCTTTTTGAGTCACCACGGCATATACGTTGTGTTTTTCTCCATCCAGGGTTTTTGATGATGATCCATCCCCATAGGCAATGTGTCCGGGGGGCAATGGGTTGTCCATTAGGTCATTATGCATATACGTGGTTAATTATGATTCGTTGAGTGGTAAAGAATATGACATATTTTACTCATTCTTTTTAGTATAGCTGTTTCATTTTGATATCATATTTTACTCATTCTTTTTAGTATAGCTGTTTCATTTTGATATCATATTTTACTCATTCTTTTTAGTATAGCTGTTTCATTTTGATATCACATTTTACTCATTCCTTTTGTTGTGGCGGTCTTGTTTTAGAGTCGCCACTGGTTCCCAACTCAAATACAATATGAACAGAAGGATGGGTCTGAGACTCCTCAACTATAATGTTAACAAAAGGCTCTTCCTGAGATTCTTATTTCAAGGTGGGATCCACACTGATAAGAGACCAGATGGAGGACTTCAAAGGGCAGAGGAACAAAGAGCAGGGCGGAGGGTCGGGACTTTATAGGACCAGCGGAGACAGAGGTCTGGATGATGTGGATTCAAGGCTGGAAGATGTGGAGCCCAGAGAAACCCCCCCTCACAGCAGCCCTGGACCAGCCCACATCTCATTATTAATCAGCGAATGAATATGCATTTTTGTTGGACTATAACTGGGCAAACGCGGGTTTGGACAATGTCTTTTCCATCCTCCGCTTTGGGACATCAACACTCAGCGGGCTTATTCTATGGGAGGGAGACCCGGAGCTCTGTATGAATCAATTTGAATGGAATAAATCATCTGTGGATAAACTCGCTCAACCCTGGTTTGTCTCCTCCGATGCTGAACACGCTCCATTGTTAGACTGGAGACTACAGAGTTAAGGAATTGGAGTCAGGTAAAATATTTATAGTCTAACATTGGGCAACTGTGAGAATTGGTTTAACTACTTGTCGTCCGGTCTCCCATGAACTTCAGGGTGACATGTAATGGCCATGTTTGTTGTTCCTGTCCTGGTGCTGCTGGGCAGATATCTTCAGACTGTTCTCTTAGACTTTCAGCTACCTTGGCAGAATCATTACCGACAATGTCGAGAGAGTAGAAGCTGTTAGATGTGGTGGTGTGGAAGATATTTTTGGTCTGTAATTCCCTGGGTCGGAGGCCATTTTGGGTGGCCACTAGGCTTAGCCCAAGCTGGACCATGATATCTCGTCCCGGTAACTCTCCGATTTTCATTTTGCAATCTGACAATAAACCCATCCCTTTTGTTGCTTTCTGACCCTTATTAATCACCTACTTAATAGTTTAAACAACAATTATTTTCTAAATTACCCGAAAGTGATTTCTACTTTGTGATTAACCCAATATCTCTGAACACACAAAGACCAAAAGTCCATGACTTTGTCTTAGTTAAGTCCCTGACTCTATTAACAGACCAAGACTATAAAGCCCTTGCTAATTATTGTTCTACTTTCATTGGTCCCGGACCAATTGGTTTATTACCAGACTGCAAAGTGGACAGTGAGAGTTCCTACAGTAGGGTCCTGTTCAACGCGATGTTCCTGCAACTCTAGTCGAATGACCAGTGTGTGTGTCTCAAATACAGGAAAAACTGACAGTTGTCGCTAGGACTTTGGACAGATACATTTCAGTCATTTGCAGGGCAAAAAGTAATTGATCAGTGTCGGACAGTTGAGTATTTGTGCTGACATGTCACCCCAATCACAAGACTAAGATTGTTTATTCAGTCAGACAGTTGGGTGTTTATGCTGACATGTCAGCCATAAGGATGACTATGATGCTGTTATACTCACAAAAACGTATACAATATGAACAAGCATTTGCAAAGATACTTTGTCTAATCTCACATGTTCCCCTGCTGCCAAACAAACTGTCAGAGACACATAGTTACTGTGTATAAAGTGAAAAATCGTCCAATTCAAGTAAGTTATCCATTTGGCATCATTCTCAAGCTAGAAATTAAGTTATAATGAAAACAATCATACTTGGCCAAAACTTGATTTTCAGGGCATGAAAAGTACATGAAGGCAATAAAAACTGAAAAGTTCCCCTGCTGCCAAACAAACTGTCAGAGACACAGTTATTGTGTATGTAGTGAAAAACCGTCCAATTCAAGTAAGTTTTTCATTTAGCATCATTCTAATTGATAGAAATTAAGTTATAGTGAAAATTCTGATACTTGGCCAAAACGTGATTTTTAGCACATGAAACGCACGTTAAAGCAATAAAAACTGAAATGTTCCCCTGCTGCGAAAGAAACATTCAGAGGCACATAGTTACTGTGTATATAGTGTAAAATCGTCCAATTCAAGTAAGTTTTTCATTTGACATCATTCTAGGTGATTCTGGAGCTATCTCCCACCATAAACAGTGTCCAAAACAGGCGATACAAAATAGTGGTTGCATTATAACAGGGTCCAGTCGGTTCTGGTGGGTGTTTGTATTCGAAACTTGTGTCCAATTATGATGGGGATGTATACTTGACTATTTTGTATAGAAATAATCATCTAGCGATGTTCAGAAGTTCTGTTATGCCCGAATGAATTACTTTCATTTGGTCACTTTATTCACAAGTGGTGGTTTAGAAACAGGCCCAGTCGGTTTTGGTTGGTGCTTTTACCCAGAATTTGTGTTTATTGTGTGAGTGGATGTATTTTCACTATTTTGTATAACAATAATGATCCAGGATGGTTCTGGAGCTATTTCCCACCACAAACAGTGTCCAAAACAGGCATTTTGCGGTTAAATTAGTGGTTGTATTAGAACCAGGACCAGTCGGTTCAGGTTCGTGTTTTTACCCAGAAATTGTGTCCAATGATGATGGGGATGTATTTTTGATTATTCTTTATAAAAATAATATTCTAGGGATGTTCAGAAGTTCTGTTATGCCCGAATCAATGACCTCAATTTGGGCACTTTATTTACAAGTGGTTGTTTAGAACCAGGCCCAGTCGGTTCTGGTTGGTGCTTTACCCACAATTAGTGTCGATTGTGTGGGTGGATGTATTTTCACTATTCTCTGTAAGAATAAAGATCCAGGGATGTTCTGAGACTATTTCCCACCATTAATAGTGTCAAAAACATGCATTTTGCGACAAAAATAGTGGTTGTATTAGAACCAGGCCCAGTCGGTTCTGTTTTGTGTATACACCCGTAACGTGTGTCCAATAGGAATGGGGTTGTATTTTTTACTATTCTGTATAAAAAAATATCATCTAGGGATGTTCAGAAGTTCTTCTATGCCCGAATAAATGACCTCCATTTGGGCACTTTATTTTGCATGGTGGTTGTAGTAGAACCAAGCCGAGTCGGTTCTGGTTGGTGCTTTTACCCAGAGTTAGTGTTGATTGTGTAGGTGGATGTATTTTCACTATTCTGTCTAAAAATAAAGATCCAGGATGGTTCTAGGGGTATTTGCCGCCATAAATAGTCTCCAAAACATGCATTTTGCGAAAAAAATAGTAGTTGCATTATAACTGGGTCGTCTCGGTTCTGGTTGCTGTTTAAATCCGAAACTTGTGTCCAAAGATGAAGGGGATGTATATTTTACTATTCTGTTTAAACATAATCATGCAGGGATGTTTTGTGGCTTTTTTTATAAAAGAATCAAAAACCTCCATTATGGATCGTTATTTTGCATGGTGGTTGAATTAGAACCGGGCCCAGTCGGTTCTGGTTGGTGCTTTTACCAAGAATTAGTGTCAATTGTGTTGAAGGATGCATTTTCACTATTCTGTGTGAAATTAAAGATGCAGGGATGTTCAGGGAATATTTCCCACCATCAATGGTGTCCAAAACAGGCACTTTGCGATTAAAATAGTGGTCCTATTAGAACCAGGCCCAGTCGGTTCTGGTTGGTGTATGTAGCCGGAACTTGTGTCAAATGATAATGGGGATGTATTTTTGACTATTCTCTATAAAAATATTCATCTAGGGATTTTCAGAAGTTATTTTATGCCCGAATCAATGACCTCCCTTTGGGCACTTTATTTTGCATAGTGGTTGTATTAGAACCAGGCTCAGTCGGTTCTGGTTTGTGTATACACCCGTAACTTGTGTCCGATCGGAATGGGGTTGTATTTTTCACTATTCTGTATAAAAATCATCATCTAGGGATGTTCAGAAGTTATTTTATGCCCGAATAAATGACCTCCATTTGGGCACTTTATTTTGCATGGTGGTTGTATTAGAACCAAGCCCAGTCGGTTCTGGTTGGGTCTTATACCCAGAGTTAGTATTGATTGTGTCGGTGGATGTATTTTCACAATTCTGTCTAAAATTAAAGATCCAGGATGGTTCTAGGGCTATTTCCCAGCATAAATTTTCTCCAAAACATGCATTTTGCGATAAAAAATAGTAGTTGCATTATAACTGGGTCCAGTCGGGTCTGGTTGCTGTTTATATCTGAAACTTGTGTCCAAAGATGATTGGGATGTATATTTTACTATTCTGTTTAACAATAATCATGCAGGGATGTTTTGGGGCTTTTTTATACAAGAATAAAAAACCTCCAATGGATCTTAATTTTGCATGGTTGTTGAATTAGAACCGGGACCAGTCGGTTCTGGTTGCCGCTTTTACCCAGATTTAGTGTCAATTGTGTGGATGGATGCATTTTCACTATTATGTGTAAAATTAAAGATGTAGGGATGTTTTGGGAATATTTCCCACCGTCAATAGTGTCCAAAACATTTTGCGATAAAAATAGTGGTTGTATTAGAACAAGGCCCAATCGGTTCTGGTTGGTGTATATACCCAGAATTTGTGTTGGTTGAGTAGGTGGATGTAGTTTCACTATTTTCTATAAAAATAATGTTTCCCACCATAAACATTGTCCAAAACAGGCATTTTGCGATTAAAATAGTGGTCGTATTAGAACCGGGCCCAGTCGGTTCTGGTTGCCGCTTTTACCCAGATTTAGTGTCAATTGTGTGGATGGATGCATTTTCACTATTATGTGTAAAATTAAAGATGCAGGGATGTTTTGGGAATATTTCCCACCGTCAATAGTGTCCAAAACATTTTGCGATAAAAATAGTGGTTGTATTAGAACAAGGCCCAATCGGTTCTGGTTGGTGTATATACCCAGAATTTGTGTTGGTTGAGTAGGTGGATGTAGTTTCACTATTTTCTATAAAAATAATGTTTCCCACCATAAACATTGTCCAAAACAGGCATTTTGCGATTAAAATAGTGGTCGTATTAGAACCGGGCCCAGTCGGTTCTGGTTGGTGCTTCTACCTATAATTAGTGTTGAATGTGTAGATGGATGTATTTTCACTATTCTGTGTAAAAATAATGATCCAGGATGGTTCTGGAGCTATTTTCCCACCATAAACAGTGTCCAAAACAGGCATTCTGGGATTAAAATAGTGGTTGTATTAGAACCAGGCCCAGTCTGTTCTGGTTAGTGAATTTACCCGAAAAATTGTATCCATTGACGATGGGGATGTATTTTTGATTATTATGTATAAAAATAATCATCTAGGGATCTTCAGAAGTTCTGTTATTCCCGAATCAATGACCTCCATTTGGGCACATTATTGACGGAGCTCACGACCATGATCCAGTGTGTGGCTTGAATGTGTCCCTCAAACACAAATACTGGTCAGTCTCATCCAAAATCGTAATGGCTCAGTTCCCTTGAGTGGGAGCGGCAAGGAACGCCCTGCATTTGAAGACCATTGAAGGCAGGTTCCGGGCCTGTGTCGGCGCATCAGTCAGGCTGGGTAGCCGCCATGGCCCAGGTGATTTTCCAGGGCTGCCCTGCTCTTGACGGAGTGGCCACCCAGCGGGGCTGTGTGTGTGCCATGGTGGGAGACTCCTGCTGCCCCTTCATCCCTGCCGGCATGTCCTGCTCGGTCCATGATGCCCTGCAGGCTATTAGGAACATGCAGAGAGCTGTGACCGGAGATTCGGTTTCACAACGAGGATGGCTTGACTGCTTCTTCTCTGGCTCATGGAAACAGCCATTTCAATATTTCGATATTTTCACAGACACAAAAGGAGGGAATTGTGGGATGGACTGGCTAACTGGCTTAATAATTGTTTATTCTTGTCTTACCATGTGGTCATACTGGTTTTACCTTTGTTTGATAAGATCGTAGAATGCAAGGTAGACTAGCCAAACTGGTTTTACAATTGAATTAAAAGATCGTGGAATGTAAGAAAGACTAACTAGTTGGCCTTGCAATTGTTTGTTCGCCTCGCGAAATATAAGAAAGGCTGGCTAACAGGGTTTGCAATTGTTTCCTTGAATTGTGGGATGAAAAAAAGGTTCAACTTCAGGAGTAACTGTCACTCTCCAGGTCATCCAGGGTCAAGTGCACACTTGGAAACTTTCATATTCGACCAAAATGTGCTTATCAGCGCAAAAAAAGCACATTTAGTGGTACGCGGAAAGAACGGCAGCAGACAAAAAGGCTATTTAGAAAGATATTACCACTACGCAGAAGATTGTCGGCTACTTTGCCCTCACTGGAAGACATTGCCAGCCCTCGTTACCTCAGCAGAGCCAGGGACATGATCAGGGACCCATGCCACCCTGGTCACAATCGGTTCCAGCTGCTGCTCTCTGGCAGACAGACGCTGTAAGTTTCCCACATCCGTAGGGACTCTAAACTTGGGGTAACACAACACAATCCCTTCTGTGTAATAACTTCGGGTGAGGTAATATGAATAGTCATCAGGTACAAGGTGATCTGACACCTACATGCTGAATGAAGGAAAGTGAAAGACAGTGAGAGGTAAGTGATCCACTCAGGGGGTGGTGATGCAATGTATCCATAAAGGCAGAATTGTAAATTAAGAGTCTGGAGTCATAACTTGTAAAACTGTAAAACTGTCAGAGACACAAATGTCTCTCTATATATAGTGTAATATCATCAAATTTTATAATTTAATAAGTTTTTAATTTGGCATCATTCTAATGGCTAGATATTAAGTTATAATGAAAACTATGATACTTGGCCTAAACATGATTTTCAGCGCATGAAAAGCACATTCAGGCAATAAAAACTGAAATGTTCCCCTGCTGCCAAACAAACTGTCAGAGACACATAGTTACTGTGTATATAGTGTATTATCGTCCAATTCAAGTAAGTTTTTCATTTAGCATCATTCTAAGTGATAGAAATTAAGTTATAGTGAAAATTGTGATACTTGGCCAAAACGTGATTTTCAGCACATGAAACGCACGTTAAGGCAATAAAAACTGAAATATTCCCCGGCTGCGAAACAAACTGTCAGAGACACATAGTTACTGTGTTTATAGTGTAAAATCTTCCAATTCAAGTAAGTTTTGCATTTAGCATCATTCTAAGTGATAGAAATTAAGTTATAGTGAAAATTGTGATACTTGCCCAAAACGTTATTTTCAGCACATGAAACGCACGTTAAGGCAATAAAAACTGAAATGTTCCCCTGCTTCGAAACAAACTGTCAGAGACACATAGTTACTGTGTATATAGTGTATTATCGTCCAATTCAAGTTAGTTTTTCATTAGGCATCATTCTAAGTGATAGAAATTAAGTTATAGTGAAAACTATGATACTTGGCCAAAATGTGATATTCAGCGCATGAAACGCACGTTAAGGCAATAAAACTGAAATGTTCCCCTGCTTAGAAACAAACTGTCAGAGACACATAGTTACTGTGTATATAGTGTAAAATCGTCCAATTCAAGTAAGTTTTTCATTTAGCATCATTCTAAGTGATAGAAATTAAGTTATAGTGAAAATTATGATACTAGCCCAAAACGTGATTTTCAGCGCATGAAACGCACGTTAAGGCAATAAAAACTGAAAGGTTCCCCTGCTGCGAAACAAACTGTCAGAGACACATAGTTACTGTGTCTATAGTGTATTATCGTCCAATTCAACTAAGTTTTTCATTTAGCATCATTCTAAGTGATAGAAATTAAGTTATAGTGAAAATTGTGATACTTGGACAAAACGTGATTTTCAGCACATGAAACGCACGTTAAGGCAATAAAAACTGAAATGTTCCCCTGCTGCGACACAAACTGTCAGAGGCACATAGTTACTGTGTATATAGTGTATTATCGTCCAATTCAAGTAAGTTTTTCATTTAGCATCATTCTAAGTGATAGAAATTAAGTTCTGGTGAAAATTATGATACTAGCCCAAAACGTGATTTTCAGCGCATGAAACGCACGTTAAGGCAATAAAAACTGAAATGTTCCCCGGCTGCGAAACAAACTGTCACAGACACATAGTTACTGTGTATATAGTGTAAAATCGTCCAATTCAAGTAAGTTTTTCATTTAGCATCATTCTAAGTGATAGAATTTAAGTTATGGTGAAAATTGTGATACTTGGCCAAAACGTGATTTTCAGCACATGAAACGCACGTTAAGGCAATAAAAACTGTAATGTTCCCCTGCTGCGACACAAACTGTCAGAGGCACATAGTTACTGTGTATATAGTGTAAAATCGTCCAATCCAAGTAACTTTTGCATTTAGCATCATTCAAAGTGATATAAATTAAGTTATAGTGAAAACTATGATACTTGGCCAAAACGTGATTTTCAGCGCATGAAACGCACGTTAAGGCAATAAAAACTGAAATGTTCCCCTGCTGCGAAACAAACTGTCGGAGACACATAGTTACTGTGTATATAGTGTACAATCGTCCAATTCAAGCAAGTTTTTCATTTGGAATCATTCTAAGTGACAGAAATTAAGTTATAGTGAAAATTATGACACTTGGCCAAAACGTGATTTTCAGCGCATAAAACGCACGTTAAGGCAATAAAAACTGAAATGTTCCCCTGCTGCGAAACAAACTGTCAGAGGCACATAGTTACTGTGTATATAGTGTAAAATCGTCCAATTCAAGTAAGTTTTGCATTTAGCATCATTCTAAGTGATAGAAATTAAGTTATAGTGAAAATTATTATACTTGGCCAAAACGTGATTTTTCAGCGCATGAAACGCACGTTAAGGCAATAAAAACTGAAATGTTCCCCTGCTGCGAAACAAACTGCCAGAGGCACATAGTTACTGTGTCTATAGTGTAAAATCATCCAATTCAAGTAAGTATTGCATTTAGCATCATTCTAAGTGCTAGAAATTAAGTTATAGTGAAAACTATGATACTTGGCCAAAACGTGATTTTCAGCGCATGAAATGCACATTAAGGCAATAAAAACTGAAATGTTCCCCCGCTGCGAAACAAACTGTCAGTGACACATAGTTACTGTGTATATAGTGTATAATCATCCAAATTAAGTAGGTTTTTCATTTGATATCATTCTAAGTGATGAAAGTTAGGGTTAGGGTTAGGTTAAGTTATAGTGAAAACTATGATACTTGGCCAAAACATGATTTTCAGCGCATGAAACGCACATTAGGGCAAAAAAACTGAAATGTTTGTTAGGTCTGAAAATACAACTTCAGGAGCAGGCTAAGAAAGAGTGAGATAAATTTAAATAGAAAATATGTATGACCAGACTGCAAAGTGGACAGAGAGTTCCTACAGTGGGCTCCTGTTCACTGGGATGTTACTGCAACTCTAGTCGAATGACCAGTGAGTGTGTCTTAAATACAGGCAAAACTGACAGTTGTCCCTAAGACTTTGGACAGATACGTTTCAGTCATTTGCAGGGCAACAAGTAATTGATTAGTGTCGGGCCTGGAATCTGTAGTCAATGGTTTCCAGACGTAGGGTGTTCTTCGCTGTTCCTACCCTGGGGAATACCGCCATCATGATTTTGGAGGAGACTGACCAGTGTTTGTATTAGAGGGGGACATCCGAGCCCCAAACTGAATCATGGGGGAAGAAATCAAAGCTCCGTCGTTGACGCCTGGTGGGTAGATGTGGGTTGGCGTCGACAGTTGGAATCGAGTCTGCTGTTAGAACGTACGTGTGGTCGGAATGCAGTTGTAGGGACTCAGAGCCCAGTTGTATTGGTGGGGATGATCATATACACTTGCCATTCGCAGAGCCACCATATTTGGTCCAGTACTGTCGATGATTGGGAAGGAATGTGTCTGATCTCGGCGCACCTGGTGACGTGAACTTGGTCCAAAGGGGTCTTCGGATCCGGTCCGCTGAAGTTGAAACAGGATGGATAACAGTCTGTTCGGTTGTTGCACTGGACATACGTTGCGGTATTGACTGTAGCTGCTAATGGTACTGCGACCATGGTATGTAGGCGGTCGAGCTTTGCTGGAAGGATTCTCTCAGATTACCCAGGATACAGTTGTAGGTGAGGTTGGCGAGTTCTTCGTTCTGTCGGTTGGACCATAGCTGTGGTTGGGCTACGGCAGTAGGCAAGAGGGAACAGACATAACAACTCATTGGTTGTGGCGCGGGCTGTGAGTGCGGTGTATCTGTACCAACTGTTCCTCATCATCGGGTTGTAGTCGTTTTCTTCCTGTGTTTGGACATGGGCGAGAATAAGGTGTATCTACTCAGGCTTAGGTGTTCCTGCCGGACGGATTTTGAGTAGGCGTGTGGCGGATGGTTGTACGAAGGGGTTCACACCAATCACTTTGGGGACCATGGCTGGACTAGTAGTGCGGATGGTGATAGTAAAGAGGGGGCCTTTTCCTGGTCGGTTCGGTCGGAGGCATAGGTTGATGCAGCCTTTTTGTTGGATATTGGTCGTAAGGTCTAGCATATGTTTACCATCTTTGATGGTGGTGGCTAACTTGGTGAAGTTAGCGGTCATGGTGGTAGCTTCTTTGGAAAGGGGCCATGTGATGGTTTTGTAGCCTGTATGGAGGAGGACCTGGTCCAAGGTGTCTGGCCAGACCATTCAGACTCTGGGAGCTTGTAGGTACCAATAAAAATAACTGGAGTCAGTCCTGTGTAATCCCAAGTGAGTAAGCTGTAGGCTGAGCAAAGGTACTTGAACGACGATTGGTGTCTTGGTTAATGTGATGCAGATCTGGGGGCCCCTGATCATTTCCTGAACCAGCTAGTGGGGCATTCTCCTCCAGTGGGAGTGTACCAAGGTTCTGGTACGTTCCCCCCATGTGGTTGAACACAGAGCGGTGATGATGATGGCCAAAATCACACGGTGAGGTCCGTCCCAACGTGGAGAAGACCAGCACTTTCTTTTTATCACCTTGACGAGTACCAGGTCTCCTGGGGACAGGACCTCCTCTGTGGGAGACAGAGAAGATGTCGGCAGATTATTTTGCATTCATCACAGTTCTTTCTTGGAACATTTTGCATAACCACTTATTGAGGGATTCTGTTTCTCCTTTCTCTTTTACCACCAGATCTTTTTCCCACATTGTTAGTGGAAGATTCTGTCTTTCACTGCCTCAAATGGTGTGCATCCCTGTGCTGTTGGAATGATTCTCATGTACGTTTCTACCAGGCTCAGGCATTCTTGCCATGGTTTTCCTGTATCTTCCATGGTTTTTCTGAGTCTGAGTTTTACTGTTCTAATGGTTTGTTCGACGAGTCCAGCACTTTGGTTCAGTTTGATGAAATCCATGTTCAGAAGCTCGAAGGGATATGTTCCTGTTTGCCTTGTTCCATGCTTGGGTTGTTCATTGCCTTGAGAGTTGTGTCTACAGCAGTTTAGACAGTTTCTGCAAAATAATTGAGGTAAGTTTGGAGACCTCTGGGAACATGCATTGTTTGTTGTACTGTACTGATCATCCCTCCTGTTGAGACATGGCTCCTCCCATGGCTCAATTTGGCAATTACTTCAAACAATGATCGTGTCACGCATGGCTTGTTTTCTACTGCATAGAGTCCGTTCTTGTGTTGAGTGGCTCCTTCTGTTTCCCATTGCAGTTTCTCTTTTTCTGGGGAATGATTTTGCATTTCTCTTAGGAATTCAGCAGGGATTGGGCTGTGTCTTTCCACCGTCACGTCTTGTTCTAGGAATAGTCTACATGCCTCTGTCAGTGCCACTATTTCTGCGGCTTGTGCAGACCAGTCGCCGGGGAGTCGTCCTGTCTTGAGGTTGTCTTTTTGAGTCACCACGGCATATACGTTGTGTTTTTCTCCATCCAGGGTTTTTGATGATGATCCATCCCCATAGGCAATGTGTCCGGGGGGCAATGGGTTGTCCATTAGGTCATTATGCATATACGTGGTTAATTATGATTCGTTGAGTGGTAAAGAATATGACATATTTTACTCATTCTTTTTAGTATAGCTGTTTCATTTTGATATCATATTTTACTCATTCTTTTTAGTATAGCTGTTTCATTTTGATATCATATTTTACTCATTCTTTTTAGTATAGCTGTTTCATTTTGATATCACATTTTACTCATTCCTTTTGTTGTGGCGGTCTTGTTTTAGAGTCGCCACTGGTTCCCAACTCAAATACAATATGAACAGAAGGATGGGTCTGAGACTCCTCAACTATAATGTTAACAAAAGGCTCTTCCTGAGATTCTTATTTCAAGGTGGGATCCACACTGATAAGAGACCAGATGGAGGACTTCAAAGGGCAGAGGAACAAAGAGCAGGGCGGAGGGTCGGGACTTTATAGGACCAGCGGAGACAGAGGTCTGGATGATGTGGATTCAAGGCTGGAAGATGTGGAGCCCAGAGAAACCCCCCCTCACAGCAGCCCTGGACCAGCCCACATCTCATTATTAATCAGCGAATGAATATGCATTTTTGTTGGACTATAACTGGGCAAACGCGGGTTTGGACAATGTCTTTTCCATCCTCCGCTTTGGGACATCAACACTCAGCGGGCTTATTCTATGGGAGGGAGACCCGGAGCTCTGTATGAATCAATTTGAATGGAATAAATCATCTGTGGATAAACTCGCTCAACCCTGGTTTGTCTCCTCCGATGCTGAACACGCTCCATTGTTAGACTGGAGACTACAGAGTTAAGGAATTGGAGTCAGGTAAAATATTTATAGTCTAACATTGGGCAACTGTGAGAATTGGTTTAACTACTTGTCGTCCGGTCTCCCATGAACTTCAGGGTGACATGTAATGGCCATGTTTGTTGTTCCTGTCCTGGTGCTGCTGGGCAGATATCTTCAGACTGTTCTCTTAGACTTTCAGCTACCTTGGCAGAATCATTACCGACAATGTCGAGAGAGTAGAAGCTGTTAGATGTGGTGGTGTGGAAGATATTTTTGGTCTGTAATTCCCTGGGTCGGAGGCCATTTTGGGTGGCCACTAGGCTTAGCCCAAGCTGGACCATGATATCTCGTCCCGGTAACTCTCCGATTTTCATTTTGCAATCTGACAATAAACCCATCCCTTTTGTTGCTTTCTGACCCTTATTAATCACCTACTTAATAGTTTAAACAACAATTATTTTCTAAATTACCCGAAAGTGATTTCTACTTTGTGATTAACCCAATATCTCTGAACACACAAAGACCAAAAGTCCATGACTTTGTCTTAGTTAAGTCCCTGACTCTATTAACAGACCAAGACTATAAAGCCCTTGCTAATTATTGTTCTACTTTCATTGGTCCCGGACCAATTGGTTTATTACCAGACTGCAAAGTGGACAGTGAGAGTTCCTACAGTAGGGTCCTGTTCAACGCGATGTTCCTGCAACTCTAGTCGAATGACCAGTGTGTGTGTCTCAAATACAGGAAAAACTGACAGTTGTCGCTAGGACTTTGGACAGATACATTTCAGTCATTTGCAGGGCAAAAAGTAATTGATCAGTGTCGGACAGTTGAGTATTTGTGCTGACATGTCACCCCAATCACAAGACTAAGATTGTTTATTCAGTCAGACAGTTGGGTGTTTATGCTGACATGTCAGCCATAAGGATGACTATGATGCTGTTATACTCACAAAAACGTATACAATATGAACAAGCATTTGCAAAGATACTTTGTCTAATCTCACATGTTCCCCTGCTGCCAAACAAACTGTCAGAGACACATAGTTACTGTGTATAAAGTGAAAAATCGTCCAATTCAAGTAAGTTATCCATTTGGCATCATTCTCAAGCTAGAAATTAAGTTATAATGAAAACAATCATACTTGGCCAAAACTTGATTTTCAGGGCATGAAAAGTACATGAAGGCAATAAAAACTGAAAAGTTCCCCTGCTGCCAAACAAACTGTCAGAGACACAGTTATTGTGTATGTAGTGAAAAACCGTCCAATTCAAGTAAGTTTTTCATTTAGCATCATTCTAATTGATAGAAATTAAGTTATAGTGAAAATTCTGATACTTGGCCAAAACGTGATTTTTAGCACATGAAACGCACGTTAAAGCAATAAAAACTGAAATGTTCCCCTGCTGCGAAAGAAACATTCAGAGGCACATAGTTACTGTGTATATAGTGTAAAATCGTCCAATTCAAGTAAGTTTTTCATTTGACATCATTCTAGGTGATTCTGGAGCTATCTCCCACCATAAACAGTGTCCAAAACAGGCGATACAAAATAGTGGTTGCATTATAACAGGGTCCAGTCGGTTCTGGTGGGTGTTTGTATTCGAAACTTGTGTCCAATTATGATGGGGATGTATACTTGACTATTTTGTATAGAAATAATCATCTAGCGATGTTCAGAAGTTCTGTTATGCCCGAATGAATTACTTTCATTTGGTCACTTTATTCACAAGTGGTGGTTTAGAAACAGGCCCAGTCGGTTTTGGTTGGTGCTTTTACCCAGAATTTGTGTTTATTGTGTGAGTGGATGTATTTTCACTATTTTGTATAACAATAATGATCCAGGATGGTTCTGGAGCTATTTCCCACCACAAACAGTGTCCAAAACAGGCATTTTGCGGTTAAATTAGTGGTTGTATTAGAACCAGGACCAGTCGGTTCAGGTTCGTGTTTTTACCCAGAAATTGTGTCCAATGATGATGGGGATGTATTTTTGATTATTCTTTATAAAAATAATATTCTAGGGATGTTCAGAAGTTCTGTTATGCCCGAATCAATGACCTCAATTTGGGCACTTTATTTACAAGTGGTTGTTTAGAACCAGGCCCAGTCGGTTCTGGTTGGTGCTTTACCCACAATTAGTGTCGATTGTGTGGGTGGATGTATTTTCACTATTCTCTGTAAGAATAAAGATCCAGGGATGTTCTGAGACTATTTCCCACCATTAATAGTGTCAAAAACATGCATTTTGCGACAAAAATAGTGGTTGTATTAGAACCAGGCCCAGTCGGTTCTGTTTTGTGTATACACCCGTAACGTGTGTCCAATAGGAATGGGGTTGTATTTTTTACTATTCTGTATAAAAAAATATCATCTAGGGATGTTCAGAAGTTCTTCTATGCCCGAATAAATGACCTCCATTTGGGCACTTTATTTTGCATGGTGGTTGTAGTAGAACCAAGCCGAGTCGGTTCTGGTTGGTGCTTTTACCCAGAGTTAGTGTTGATTGTGTAGGTGGATGTATTTTCACTATTCTGTCTAAAAATAAAGATCCAGGATGGTTCTAGGGGTATTTGCCGCCATAAATAGTCTCCAAAACATGCATTTTGCGAAAAAAATAGTAGTTGCATTATAACTGGGTCGTCTCGGTTCTGGTTGCTGTTTAAATCCGAAACTTGTGTCCAAAGATGAAGGGGATGTATATTTTACTATTCTGTTTAAACATAATCATGCAGGGATGTTTTGTGGCTTTTTTTATAAAAGAATCAAAAACCTCCATTATGGATCGTTATTTTGCATGGTGGTTGAATTAGAACCGGGCCCAGTCGGTTCTGGTTGGTGCTTTTACCAAGAATTAGTGTCAATTGTGTTGAAGGATGCATTTTCACTATTCTGTGTGAAATTAAAGATGCAGGGATGTTCAGGGAATATTTCCCACCATCAATGGTGTCCAAAACAGGCACTTTGCGATTAAAATAGTGGTCCTATTAGAACCAGGCCCAGTCGGTTCTGGTTGGTGTATGTAGCCGGAACTTGTGTCAAATGATAATGGGGATGTATTTTTGACTATTCTCTATAAAAATATTCATCTAGGGATTTTCAGAAGTTATTTTATGCCCGAATCAATGACCTCCCTTTGGGCACTTTATTTTGCATAGTGGTTGTATTAGAACCAGGCTCAGTCGGTTCTGGTTTGTGTATACACCCGTAACTTGTGTCCGATCGGAATGGGGTTGTATTTTTCACTATTCTGTATAAAAATCATCATCTAGGGATGTTCAGAAGTTATTTTATGCCCGAATAAATGACCTCCATTTGGGCACTTTATTTTGCATGGTGGTTGTATTAGAACCAAGCCCAGTCGGTTCTGGTTGGGTCTTATACCCAGAGTTAGTATTGATTGTGTCGGTGGATGTATTTTCACAATTCTGTCTAAAATTAAAGATCCAGGATGGTTCTAGGGCTATTTCCCAGCATAAATTTTCTCCAAAACATGCATTTTGCGATAAAAAATAGTAGTTGCATTATAACTGGGTCCAGTCGGGTCTGGTTGCTGTTTATATCTGAAACTTGTGTCCAAAGATGATTGGGATGTATATTTTACTATTCTGTTTAACAATAATCATGCAGGGATGTTTTGGGGCTTTTTTATACAAGAATAAAAAACCTCCAATGGATCTTAATTTTGCATGGTTGTTGAATTAGAACCGGGACCAGTCGGTTCTGGTTGCCGCTTTTACCCAGATTTAGTGTCAATTGTGTGGATGGATGCATTTTCACTATTATGTGTAAAATTAAAGATGTAGGGATGTTTTGGGAATATTTCCCACCGTCAATAGTGTCCAAAACATTTTGCGATAAAAATAGTGGTTGTATTAGAACAAGGCCCAATCGGTTCTGGTTGGTGTATATACCCAGAATTTGTGTTGGTTGAGTAGGTGGATGTAGTTTCACTATTTTCTATAAAAATAATGTTTCCCACCATAAACATTGTCCAAAACAGGCATTTTGCGATTAAAATAGTGGTCGTATTAGAACCGGGCCCAGTCGGTTCTGGTTGCCGCTTTTACCCAGATTTAGTGTCAATTGTGTGGATGGATGCATTTTCACTATTATGTGTAAAATTAAAGATGCAGGGATGTTTTGGGAATATTTCCCACCGTCAATAGTGTCCAAAACATTTTGCGATAAAAATAGTGGTTGTATTAGAACAAGGCCCAATCGGTTCTGGTTGGTGTATATACCCAGAATTTGTGTTGGTTGAGTAGGTGGATGTAGTTTCACTATTTTCTATAAAAATAATGTTTCCCACCATAAACATTGTCCAAAACAGGCATTTTGCGATTAAAATAGTGGTCGTATTAGAACCGGGCCCAGTCGGTTCTGGTTGGTGCTTCTACCTATAATTAGTGTTGAATGTGTAGATGGATGTATTTTCACTATTCTGTGTAAAAATAATGATCCAGGATGGTTCTGGAGCTATTTTCCCACCATAAACAGTGTCCAAAACAGGCATTCTGGGATTAAAATAGTGGTTGTATTAGAACCAGGCCCAGTCTGTTCTGGTTAGTGAATTTACCCGAAAAATTGTATCCATTGACGATGGGGATGTATTTTTGATTATTATGTATAAAAATAATCATCTAGGGATCTTCAGAAGTTCTGTTATTCCCGAATCAATGACCTCCATTTGGGCACATTATTGACGGAGCTCACGACCATGATCCAGTGTGTGGCTTGAATGTGTCCCTCAAACACAAATACTGGTCAGTCTCATCCAAAATCGTAATGGCTCAGTTCCCTTGAGTGGGAGCGGCAAGGAACGCCCTGCATTTGAAGACCATTGAAGGCAGGTTCCGGGCCTGTGTCGGCGCATCAGTCAGGCTGGGTAGCCGCCATGGCCCAGGTGATTTTCCAGGGCTGCCCTGCTCTTGACGGAGTGGCCACCCAGCGGGGCTGTGTGTGTGCCATGGTGGGAGACTCCTGCTGCCCCTTCATCCCTGCCGGCATGTCCTGCTCGGTCCATGATGCCCTGCAGGCTATTAGGAACATGCAGAGAGCTGTGACCGGAGATTCGGTTTCACAACGAGGATGGCTTGACTGCTTCTTCTCTGGCTCATGGAAACAGCCATTTCAATATTTCGATATTTTCACAGACACAAAAGGAGGGAATTGTGGGATGGACTGGCTAACTGGCTTAATAATTGTTTATTCTTGTCTTACCATGTGGTCATACTGGTTTTACCTTTGTTTGATAAGATCGTAGAATGCAAGGTAGACTAGCCAAACTGGTTTTACAATTGAATTAAAAGATCGTGGAATGTAAGAAAGACTAACTAGTTGGCCTTGCAATTGTTTGTTCGCCTCGCGAAATATAAGAAAGGCTGGCTAACAGGGTTTGCAATTGTTTCCTTGAATTGTGGGATGAAAAAAAGGTTCAACTTCAGGAGTAACTGTCACTCTCCAGGTCATCCAGGGTCAAGTGCACACTTGGAAACTTTCATATTCGACCAAAATGTGCTTATCAGCGCAAAAAAAGCACATTTAGTGGTACGCGGAAAGAACGGCAGCAGACAAAAAGGCTATTTAGAAAGATATTACCACTACGCAGAAGATTGTCGGCTACTCTGCCCTCACTGGAAGACATTGCCAGCCCTCGTTACCTCAGCAGAGCCAGGGACATGATCAGGGACCCATGCCACCCTGGTCACAATCGGTTCCAGCTGCTGCTCTCTGGCAGACAGACGCTGTAAGTTTCCCACATCCGTAGGGACTCTAAACTTGGGGTAACACAACACAATCCCTTCTGTGTAATAACTTCGGGTGAGGTAATATGAATAGTCATCAGGTACAAGGTGATCTGACACCTACATGCTGAATGAAGGAAAGTGAAAGACAGTGAGAGGTAAGTGATCCACTCAGGGGGTGGTGATGCAATGTATCCATAAAGGCAGAATTGTAAATTAAGAGTCTGGAGTCATAACTTGTAAAACTGTAAAACTGTCAGAGACACAAATGTCTCTCTATATATAGTGTAATATCATCAAATTTTATAATTTAATAAGTTTTTAATTTGGCATCATTCTAATGGCTAGATATTAAGTTATAATGAAAACTATGATACTTGGCCTAAACATGATTTTCAGCGCATGAAAAGCACATTCAGGCAATAAAAACTGAAATGTTCCCCTGCTGCCAAACAAACTGTCAGAGACACATAGTTACTGTGTATATAGTGTATTATCGTCCAATTCAAGTAAGTTTTTCATTTAGCATCATTCTAAGTGATAGAAATTAAGTTATAGTGAAAATTGTGATACTTGGCCAAAACGTGATTTTCAGCACATGAAACGCACGTTAAGGCAATAAAAACTGAAATATTCCCCGGCTGCGAAACAAACTGTCAGAGACACATAGTTACTGTGTTTATAGTGTAAAATCTTCCAATTCAAGTAAGTTTTGCATTTAGCATCATTCTAAGTGATAGAAATTAAGTTATAGTGAAAATTGTGATACTTGCCCAAAACGTTATTTTCAGCACATGAAACGCACGTTAAGGCAATAAAAACTGAAATGTTCCCCTGCTTCGAAACAAACTGTCAGAGACACATAGTTACTGTGTATATAGTGTATTATCGTCCAATTCAAGTTAGTTTTTCATTAGGCATCATTCTAAGTGATAGAAATTAAGTTATAGTGAAAACTATGATACTTGGCCAAAATGTGATATTCAGCGCATGAAACGCACGTTAAGGCAATAAAACTGAAATGTTCCCCTGCTTAGAAACAAACTGTCAGAGACACATAGTTACTGTGTATATAGTGTAAAATCGTCCAATTCAAGTAAGTTTTTCATTTAGCATCATTCTAAGTGATAGAAATTAAGTTATAGTGAAAATTATGATACTAGCCCAAAACGTGATTTTCAGCGCATGAAACGCACGTTAAGGCAATAAAAACTGAAAGGTTCCCCTGCTGCGAAACAAACTGTCAGAGACACATAGTTACTGTGTCTATAGTGTATTATCGTCCAATTCAACTAAGTTTTTCATTTAGCATCATTCTAAGTGATAGAAATTAAGTTATAGTGAAAATTGTGATACTTGGACAAAACGTGATTTTCAGCACATGAAACGCACGTTAAGGCAATAAAAACTGAAATGTTCCCCTGCTGCGACACAAACTGTCAGAGGCACATAGTTACTGTGTATATAGTGTATTATCGTCCAATTCAAGTAAGTTTTTCATTTAGCATCATTCTAAGTGATAGAAATTAAGTTCTGGTGAAAATTATGATACTAGCCCAAAACGTGATTTTCAGCGCATGAAACGCACGTTAAGGCAATAAAAACTGAAATGTTCCCCTGCTGCGAAACAAACTGTCACAGACACATAGTTACTGTGTATATAGTGTAAAATCGTCCAATTCAAGTAAGTTTTTCATTTAGCATCATTCTAAGTGATAGAATTTAAGTTATGGTGAAAATTGTGATACTTGGCCAAAACGTGATTTTCAGCACATGAAACGCACGTTAAGGCAATAAAAACTGAAATGTTCCCCTGCTGCGACACAAACTGTCAGAGGCACATAGTTACTGTGTATATAGTGTAAAATCGTCCAATCCAAGTAACTTTTGCATTTAGCATCATTCAAAGTGATATAAATTAAGTTATAGTGAAAACTATGATACTTGGCCAAAACGTGATTTTCAGCGCATGAAACGCACGTTAAGGCAATAAAAACTGAAATGTTCCCCTGCTGCGAAACAAACTGTCGGAGACACATAGTTACTGTGTATATAGTGTACAATCGTCCAATTCAAGCAAGTTTTTCATTTGGAATCATTCTAAGTGACAGAAATTAAGTTATAGTGAAAATTATGACACTTGGCCAAAACGTGATTTTCAGCGCATAAAACGCACGTTAAGGCAATAAAAACTGAAATGTTCCCCTGCTGCGAAACAAACTGTCAGAGGCACATAGTTACTGTGTATATAGTGTAAAATCGTCCAATTCAAGTAAGTTTTGCATTTAGCATCATTCTAAGTGATAGAAATTAAGTTATAGTGAAAATTATTATACTTGGCCAAAACGTGATTTTTCAGCGCATGAAACGCACGTTAAGGCAATAAAAACTGAAATGTTCCCCTGCTGCGAAACAAACTGCCAGAGGCACATAGTTACTGTGTCTATAGTGTAAAATCATCCAATTCAAGTAAGTATTGCATTTAGCATCATTCTAAGTGCTAGAAATTAAGTTATAGTGAAAACTATGATACTTGGCCAAAACGTGATTTTCAGCGCATGAAATGCACATTAAGGCAATAAAAACTGAAATGTTCCCCCGCTGCGAAACAAACTGTCAGTGACACATAGTTACTGTGTATATAGTGTATAATCATCCAAATTAAGTAGGTTTTTCATTTGATATCATTCTAAGTGATGAAAGTTAGGGTTAGGGTTAGGTTAAGTTATAGTGAAAACTATGATACTTGGCCAAAACATGATTTTCAGCGCATGAAACGCACATTAGGGCAAAAAAACTGAAATGTTTGTTAGGTCTGAAAATACAACTTCAGGAGCAGGCTAAGAAAGAGTGAGATAAATTTAAATAGAAAATATGTATGACCAGACTGCAAAGTGGACAGAGAGTTCCTACAGTGGGCTCCTGTTCACTGGGATGTTACTGCAACTCTAGTCGAATGACCAGTGAGTGTGTCTTAAATACAGGCAAAACTGACAGTTGTCCCTAAGACTTTGGACAGATACGTTTCAGTCATTTGCAGGGCAACAAGTAATTGATTAGTGTCGGGCCTGGAATCTGTAGTCAATGGTTTCCAGACGTAGGGTGTTCTTCGCTGTTCCTACCCTGGGGAATACCGCCATCATGATTTTGGAGGAGACTGACCAGTGTTTGTATTAGAGGGGGACATCCGAGCCCCAAACTGAATCATGGGGGAAGAAATCAAAGCTCCGTCGTTGACGCCTGGTGGGTAGATGTGGGTTGGCGTCGACAGTTGGAATCGAGTCTGCTGTTAGAACGTACGTGTGGTCGGAATGCAGTTGTAGGGACTCAGAGCCCAGTTGTATTGGTGGGGATGATCATATACACTTGCCATTCGCAGAGCCACCATATTTGGTCCAGTACTGTCGATGATTGGGAAGGAATGTGTCTGATCTCGGCGCACCTGGTGACGTGAACTTGGTCCAAAGGGGTCTTCGGATCCGGTCCGCTGAAGTTGAAACAGGATGGATAACAGTCTGTTCGGTTGTTGCACTGGACATACGTTGCGGTATTGACTGTAGCTGCTAATGGTACTGCGACCATGGTATGTAGGCGGTCGAGCTTTGCTGGAAGGATTCTCTCAGATTACCCAGGATACAGTTGTAGGTGAGGTTGGCGAGTTCTTCGTTCTGTCGGTTGGACCATAGCTGTGGTTGGGCTACGGCAGTAGGCAAGAGGGAACAGACATAACAACTCATTGGTTGTGGCGCGGGCTGTGAGTGCGGTGTATCTGTACCAACTGTTCCTCATCATCGGGTTGTAGTCGTTTTCTTCCTGTGTTTGGACATGGGCGAGAATAAGGTGTATCTACTCAGGCTTAGGTGTTCCTGCCGGACGGATTTTGAGTAGGCGTGTGGCGGATGGTTGTACGAAGGGGTTCACACCAATCACTTTGGGGACCATGGCTGGACTAGTAGTGCGGATGGTGATAGTAAAGAGGGGGCCTTTTCCTGGTCGGTCCGGTCGGAGGCATAGGTTGATGCAGCCTTTTTGTTGGATATTGGTCGTAAGGTCTAGCATATGTTTACCATCTTTGATGGTGGTGGATAACTTGGTGAAGTTAGCGGTCATGGTGGTAGCTTCTTTGGAAAGGGGCCATGTGATGGTTTTGTAGCCTGTATGGAGGAGGACCTGGTCCAAGGTGTCTGGCCAGACCATTCAGACTCTGGGAGCTTGTAGGTACCAATAAAAATAACTGGAGTCAGTCCTGTGTAATCCCAAGTGAGTAAGCTGTAGGCTGAGCAAAGGTACTTGAACGACGATTGGTGTCTTGGTTAATGGGATGCAGATCTGGGGGCCCCTGATCGTTTCCTGAACCAGCTAGTGGGGCATTCTCCTCCAGTGGGAGTGTACCAAGGTTCTGGTACGTTCCCCCCATGTGGTTGAACACAGAGCGGTGATGATGATGACCAAAATCACACGGTGAGGTCCGTCCCAACGTGGAGAAGACCAGCACTTTCTTTTTATCACCTTGACGAGTACCAGGTCCCCTGGGGACAGGACCTCCTCTGTGGGAGACAGAGAAGATGTCGGCAGATTATTTTGCATTCATCACAGTTCTTTCTTGGAACATTTTGCATAACCACTTATTGAGGGATTCTGTTTCTCCTTTCTCTTTTACCACCAGATCTTTTTCCCACATTGTTAGTGGAAGATTCTGTCTTTCACTGCCTCAAATGGTGTGCATCCCTGTGCTGTTGGAATGATTCTCATGTACGTTTCTACCAGGCTCAGGCATTCTTGCCATGGTTTTCCTGTATCTTCCATGGTTTTTCTGAGTCTGAGTTTTACTGTTCTAATGGTTTGTTCGACGAGTCCAGCACTTTGGTTCAGTTTGATGAAATCCATGTTCAGAAGCTCGAAGGGATATGTTCCTGTTTGCCTTGTTCCATGCTTGGGTTGTTCATTGCCTTGAGAGTTGTGTCTACAGCAGTTTAGACAGTTTCTGCAAAATAATTGAGGTAAGTTTGGAGACCTCTGGGAACATGCATTGTTTGTTGTACTGTACTGATCATCCCTCCTGTTGAGACATGGCTCCTCCCATGGCTCAATTTGGCAATTACTTCAAACAATGATCGTGTCACGCATGGCTTGTTTTCTACTGCATAGAGTCCGTTCTTGTGTTGAGTGGCTCCTTCTGTTTCCCATTGCAGTTTCTCTTTTTCTGGGGAATGATTTTGCATTTCTCTTAGGAATTCAGCAGGGATTGGGCTGTGTCTTTCCACCGTCACGTCTTGTTCTAGGAATAGTCTACATGCCTCTGTCAGTGCCACTATTTCTGCGGCTTGTGCAGACCAGTCGCCGGGGAGTCGTCCTGTCTTGAGGTTGTCTTTTTGAGTCACCACGGCATATACGTTGTGTTTTTCTCCATCCAGGGTTTTTGATGATGATCCATCCCCATAGGCAATGTGTCCAGGGGGCAATGGGTTGTCCATTAGGTCATTATGCATATACGTGGTTAATTATGATTCGTTGAGTGGTAAAGAATATGACATATTTTACTCATTCTTTTTAGTATAGCTGTTTCATTTTGATATCATATTTTACTCATTCTTTTTAGTATAGCTGTTTCATTTTGATATCATATTTTACTCATTCTTTTTAGTATAGCTGTTTCATTTTGATATCACATTTTACTCATTCCTTTTGTTGTGGCGGTCTTGTTTTAGAGTCGCCACTGGTTCCCAACTCAAATACAATATGAACAGAAGGATGGGTCTGAGACTCCTCAACTATAATGTTAACAAAAGGCTCTTCCTGAGATTCTTATTTCAAGGTGGGATCCACACTGATAAGAGACCAGATGGAGGACTTCAAAGGGCAGAGGAACAAAGAGCAGGGCGGAGGGTCGGGACTTTATAGGACCAGCGGAGACAGAGGTCTGGATGATGTGGATTCAAGGCTGGAAGATGTGGAGCCCAGAGAAACCCCCCCTCACAGCAGCCCTGGACCAGCCCACATCTCATTATTAATCAGCGAATGAATATGCATTTTTGTTGGACTATAACTGGGCAAACGCGGGTTTGGACAATGTCTTTTCCATCCTCCGCTTTGGGACATCAACACTCAGCGGGCTTATTCTATGGGAGGGAGACCCGGAGCTCTGTATGAATCAATTTGAATGGAATAAATCATCTGTGGATAAACTCGCTCAACCCTGGTTTGTCTCCTCCGATGCTGAACACGCTCCATTGTTAGACTGGAGACTACAGAGTTAAGGAATTGGAGTCAGGTAAAATATTTATAGTCTAACATTGGGCAACTGTGAGAATTGGTTTAACTACTTGTCGTCCGGTCTCCCATGAACTTCAGGGTGACATGTAATGGCCATGTTTGTTGTTCCTGTCCTGGTGCTGCTGGGCAGATATCTTCAGACTGTTCTCTTAGACTTTCAGCTACCTTGGCAGAATCATTACCGACAATGTCGAGAGAGTAGAAGCTGTTAGATGTGGTGGTGTGGAAGATATTTTTGGTCTGTAATTCCCTGGGTCGGAGGCCATTTTGGGTGGCCACTAGGCTTAGCCCAAGCTGGACCATGATATCTCGTCCCGGTAACTCTCCGATTTTCATTTTGCAATCTGACAATAAACCCATCCCTTTTGTTGCTTTCTGACCCTTATTAATCACCTACTTAATAGTTTAAACAACAATTATTTTCTAAATTACCCGAAAGTGATTTCTACTTTGTGATTAACCCAATATCTCTGAACACACAAAGACCAAAAGTCCATGACTTTGTCTTAGTTAAGTCCCTGACTCTATTAACAGACCAAGACTATAAAGCCCTTGCTAATTATTGTTCTACTTTCATTGGTCCCGGACCAATTGGTTTATTACCAGACTGCAAAGTGGACAGTGAGAGTTCCTACAGTAGGGTCCTGTTCAACGCGATGTTCCTGCAACTCTAGTCGAATGACCAGTGTGTGTGTCTCAAATACAGGAAAAACTGACAGTTGTCGCTAGGACTTTGGACAGATACATTTCAGTCATTTGCAGGGCAAAAAGTAATTGATCAGTGTCGGACAGTTGAGTATTTGTGCTGACATGTCACCCCAATCACAAGACTAAGATTGTTTATTCAGTCAGACAGTTGGGTGTTTATGCTGACATGTCAGCCATAAGGATGACTATGATGCTGTTATACTCACAAAAACGTATACAATATGAACAAGCATTTGCAAAGATACTTTGTCTAATCTCACATGTTCCCCTGCTGCCAAACAAACTGTCAGAGACACATAGTTACTGTGTATAAAGTGAAAAATCGTCCAATTCAAGTAAGTTATCCATTTGGCATCATTCTCAAGCTAGAAATTAAGTTATAATGAAAACAATCATACTTGGCCAAAACTTGATTTTCAGGGCATGAAAAGTACATGAAGGCAATAAAAACTGAAAAGTTCCCCTGCTGCCAAACAAACTGTCAGAGACACAGTTATTGTGTATGTAGTGAAAAACCGTCCAATTCAAGTAAGTTTTTCATTTAGCATCATTCTAATTGATAGAAATTAAGTTATAGTGAAAATTCTGATACTTGGCCAAAACGTGATTTTTAGCACATGAAACGCACGTTAAAGCAATAAAAACTGAAATGTTCCCCTGCTGCGAAAGAAACATTCAGAGGCACATAGTTACTGTGTATATAGTGTAAAATCGTCCAATTCAAGTAAGTTTTTCATTTGACATCATTCTAGGTGATTCTGGAGCTATCTCCCACCATAAACAGTGTCCAAAACAGGCGATACAAAATAGTGGTTGCATTATAACAGGGTCCAGTCGGTTCTGGTGGGTGTTTGTATTCGAAACTTGTGTCCAATTATGATGGGGATGTATACTTGACTATTTTGTATAGAAATAATCATCTAGCGATGTTCAGAAGTTCTGTTATGCCCGAATGAATTACTTTCATTTGGTCACTTTATTCACAAGTGGTGGTTTAGAAACAGGCCCAGTCGGTTTTGGTTGGTGCTTTTACCCAGAATTTGTGTTTATTGTGTGAGTGGATGTATTTTCACTATTTTGTATAACAATAATGATCCAGGATGGTTCTGGAGCTATTTCCCACCACAAACAGTGTCCAAAACAGGCATTTTGCGGTTAAATTAGTGGTTGTATTAGAACCAGGACCAGTCGGTTCAGGTTCGTGTTTTTACCCAGAAATTGTGTCCAATGATGATGGGGATGTATTTTTGATTATTCTTTATAAAAATAATATTCTAGGGATGTTCAGAAGTTCTGTTATGCCCGAATCAATGACCTCAATTTGGGCACTTTATTTACAAGTGGTTGTTTAGAACCAGGCCCAGTCGGTTCTGGTTGGTGCTTTACCCACAATTAGTGTCGATTGTGTGGGTGGATGTATTTTCACTATTCTCTGTAAGAATAAAGATCCAGGGATGTTCTGAGACTATTTCCCACCATTAATAGTGTCAAAAACATGCATTTTGCGACAAAAATAGTGGTTGTATTAGAACCAGGCCCAGTCGGTTCTGTTTTGTGTATACACCCGTAACGTGTGTCCAATAGGAATGGGGTTGTATTTTTTACTATTCTGTATAAAAAAATATCATCTAGGGATGTTCAGAAGTTCTTCTATGCCCGAATAAATGACCTCCATTTGGGCACTTTATTTTGCATGGTGGTTGTAGTAGAACCAAGCCGAGTCGGTTCTGGTTGGTGCTTTTACCCAGAGTTAGTGTTGATTGTGTAGGTGGATGTATTTTCACTATTCTGTCTAAAAATAAAGATCCAGGATGGTTCTAGGGGTATTTGCCGCCATAAATAGTCTCCAAAACATGCATTTTGCGAAAAAAATAGTAGTTGCATTATAACTGGGTCGTCTCGGTTCTGGTTGCTGTTTAAATCCGAAACTTGTGTCCAAAGATGAAGGGGATGTATATTTTACTATTCTGTTTAAACATAATCATGCAGGGATGTTTTGTGGCTTTTTTTATAAAAGAATCAAAAACCTCCATTATGGATCGTTATTTTGCATGGTGGTTGAATTAGAACCGGGCCCAGTCGGTTCTGGTTGGTGCTTTTACCAAGAATTAGTGTCAATTGTGTTGAAGGATGCATTTTCACTATTCTGTGTGAAATTAAAGATGCAGGGATGTTCAGGGAATATTTCCCACCATCAATGGTGTCCAAAACAGGCACTTTGCGATTAAAATAGTGGTCCTATTAGAACCAGGCCCAGTCGGTTCTGGTTGGTGTATGTAGCCGGAACTTGTGTCAAATGATAATGGGGATGTATTTTTGACTATTCTCTATAAAAATATTCATCTAGGGATTTTCAGAAGTTATTTTATGCCCGAATCAATGACCTCCCTTTGGGCACTTTATTTTGCATAGTGGTTGTATTAGAACCAGGCTCAGTCGGTTCTGGTTTGTGTATACACCCGTAACTTGTGTCCGATCGGAATGGGGTTGTATTTTTCACTATTCTGTATAAAAATCATCATCTAGGGATGTTCAGAAGTTATTTTATGCCCGAATAAATGACCTCCATTTGGGCACTTTATTTTGCATGGTGGTTGTATTAGAACCAAGCCCAGTCGGTTCTGGTTGGGTCTTATACCCAGAGTTAGTATTGATTGTGTAGGTGGATGTATTTTCACAATTCTGTCTAAAATTAAAGATCCAGGATGGTTCTAGGGCTATTTCCCAGCATAAATTTTCTCCAAAACATGCATTTTGCGATAAAAAATAGTAGTTGCATTATAACTGGGTCCAGTCGGGTCTGGTTGCTGTTTATATCTGAAACTTGTGTCCAAAGATGATTGGGATGTATATTTTACTATTCTGTTTAACAACATCATGCAGGGATGTTTTGGGGCTTTTTTTTTATACAAGAATAAAAAACCTCCAATGGATCTTAATGTTGCATGGTTGTTGAATTAGAACCGGGACCAGTCGGTTCTGGTTGCCGCTTTTACCCAGATTTAGTGTCAATTGTGTGGATGGATGCATTTTCACTATTATGTGTAAAATTAAAGATGCAGGGATGTTTTGGGAATATTTCCCACCGTCAATAGTGTCCAAAACATTTTGCGATAAAAATAGTGGTTGTATTAGAACAAGGCCCAATCGGTTCTGGTTGGTGTATTTACCCAGAATTTGTGTTGATTGAGTAGGTAGATGTAGTTTCACTATTTTCTATAAAAATAATGTTTCCCACCATAAACATTGTCCAAAACAGGCATTTTGCGATTAAAATAGTGGTCGTATTAGAACCGGGCCCAGTCGGTTCTGGTTGGTGCTTCTACCCATAATTAGTGTTGAATGTGTAGATGGATGTATTTTCACTATTCTGTGTAAAAATAATGATCCAGGATGGTTCTGGAGCTATTTTCCCACCATAAACAGTGTCCAAAACAGGCATTCTGGGATTAAAATAGTGGTTGTATTAGAACCAGGCCCAGTCTGTTCTGGTTAGTGAATTTACCCGAAAAATTGTATCCATTGACGATGGGGATGTATTTTTGATTATTATGTATAAAAATAATCATCTAGGGATCTTCAGAAGTTCTGTTATTCCCGAATCAATGACCTCCATTTGGGCACATTATTGACGGAGCTCACGACCATGATCCAGTGTGTGGCTCGGATGTGTCCCTCAAACACAAATACTGGTCAGTCTCATCCAAAATCGTAATGGCTCAGTTCCCTTGAGTGGGAGCGGCAAGGAACGCCCTGCATTTGAAGACCATTGAAGGCAGGTTCCGGGCCTGTGTCGGCGCATCAGTCAGGCTGGGTAGCCGCCATGGCCCAGGTGATTTTCCAGGGCTGCCCTGCTCTTGACGGAGTGGCCACCCAGCGGGGCTGTGTGTGTGCCATGGTGGGAGACTCCTGCTGCCCCTTCATCCCTGCCGGCATGTCCTGCTCGGTCCATGATGCCCTGCAGGCTATTAGGAACATGCAGAGAGCTGTGACCGGAGATTCGGTTTCACAACGAGGATGGCTTGACTGGTTATTCTCTGGCTCATGGAAACAGCCATTTCAATATTTCGATATTTTCACAGACACAAAAGGAGGGAATTGTGGGATGGACTGGCTAACTGGCTTAATAATTGTTTATTCTTGTCTTACCATGTGGTCATACTGGTTTTACCTTTGTTTGATAAGATCGTAGAATGCAAGGTAGACTAGCCAAACTGGTTTTACAATTGAATTAAAAGATCGTGGAATGTAAGAAAGACTAACTAGTTGGCCTTGCAATTGTTTGTTCGCCTCGCGAAATATAAGAAAGGCTGGCTAACAGGGTTTGCAATTGTTTCCTTGAATTGTGGGATGAAAAAAAGGTTCAACTTCAGGAGTAACTGTCACTCTCCAGGTCATCCAGGGTCAAGTGCACACTTGGAAACTTTCATATTCGACCAAAATGTGCTTATCAGCGCAAAAAAAGCACATTTGGTGGTACGCGGAAAGAACGGCAGCAGACAAAAAGGCTATTTAGAAAGATATCACCACTACGCAGAAGATTGTCGGCTACTCTGCCCTCACTGGAAGACATTGCCAGCCCTCGTTACCTCAGCAGAGCCAGGGACATGATCAGGGACCCATGCCACCCTGGGCACAATCGGTTCCAGCTGCTGCTCTCTGGCAGACAGACGCTGTAAGTTTCCCACATCCGTAGGGACTCTAAACTTGGGGTAACACAACACAATCCCTTCTGTGTAATAACTTCGGGTGAGGTAATATGAATAGGCATCAGGTACAAGGCGATCTGACACCTACATGCTGAATGGAGGTAAGTGAAAGACAGTGAGAGGTAAGTGATCCACTCAGGGGGTGGTGATGCAATGTATCCATAAAGGCAGAATTGTAAATTAAGAGTCTGGAGTCATAACTTGTAAAACTGTAAAACTGTCAGAGACACAAATGTCTCTCTATATATAGTGTAATATCATCAAATTTTATAATTTAATAAGTTTTTAATTTGGCATCATTCTAATGGCTAGATATTAAGTTATAATGAAAACTATGATACTTGGCCTAAACATGATTTTCAGCGCATGAAAAGCACATTCAGGCAATAAAAACTGAAATGTTCCCCTGCTGCCAAACAAACTGTCAGAGACACATAGTTACTGTGTATATAGTGTATTATCGTCCAATTCAAGTAAGTTTTTCATTTAGCATCATTCTAAGTTATATAAATTAAGTTATAGTGAAAATTGTGATACTTGGCCAAAACGTGATTTTCAGCACATGAAACGCACGTTAAGGCAATAAAAACTGAAATATTCCCCGGCTGCGAAACAAACTGTCAGAGACACTTAATTACAGTGTATATAGTGTATTATCGTCCAATTCAAGATAGTTTTTCATTAAGCATCATTCTAAGTGATAGAAATTAAGTTATAGTAAAAATTGTGATACTTGGCCAAAACGTGATTTTCAGCACATAAAACGCACGTTAAGGCAATAAAAACTGAAATATTCCCCGGCTGCGAAACAAACTGTCAGAGGCACATAGTTACTGTGTTTATAGTGTAAAATCTTCCAATTCAAGTAAGTTTTGCATTTAGCATCATTCTAAGTGATAGAAATTAAGTTATAGTGAAAATTGTGATACTTGCCCAAAACGTTATTTTCAGCACATGAAACGCACGTTAAGGCAATAAAAACTGAAATGTTCCCCTGCTTCGAAACAAACTGTCAGAGACACATAGTTACTGCGTATATAGTGTATTATCGTCCGATTCAAGTTAGTTTTTCATTAGGCATCATTCTAGTGATAGAAATTAAGTTATAGTGAAAACTATGATACTTGGCCAAAACGTGATTTTCAGCGCATGAAACGCACGTTAAGGCAATAAAAACTGAAATGTTCCCCTGCTGCGAAACAAACTGCCAGAGGCACATAGTTACTGTGTATATAGTGTAAAATCGTCCAATTCAAGTAAGTTTTGCATTTAGCATCATTCTAAGTGATAGAAATTAAGTTATAGTGAAAATTATGATACTTGGCCAAAACGTGATTTTCAGCGCATGAAACGCACGTTAAGGCAATAAAAACTGAAATGTTCCCCTGCTGCGAAACAAACTGCCAGAGGCACATAGTTACTTTGTATATAGTGTAAAATCATCCAATTCAAGTAAGTTTTGCATTTGGCATCATTCTAAGTGCTAGAAATTAAGTTATATTGAAAACTATGATACTTGGCCAAAACGTGATTTTCAGCGCATGAAACGCACGTTAAGGCAATAAAAACTGAAATGTTCCCCTGCTGCGAAACAAACTGTCAGAGGCACATAGTTACTGTGTATATAGTGTAAAATCGCCCAATTCAAGTAAGTTTTGCATTTAGCATCATTCTAACTGATAGAAATTAAGTTATAGTGAAAATTATGATACTTGGCCAAAACGTGATTTTCAGCGCATAAAACGCACGTTAAGGCAATAAAAACTGAAATGTTCCCCTGCTGCGAAACAAACTGTCAGAGGCACATAGTTACTGTGTATATAGTGTAAAATCGTCCAATTCAAGTAAGTTTTGCATTTAGCATCATTCTAAGTGATAAAAATTAAGTTATAGTGAAAATTATGATACTTGGCCAAAACGTGATTTTCAGCGCATGAAACGCACGTTAAGGAAATAAAAACTGAAATGTTCCCCTGCTGCGAAACAAACTGCCAGAGGCACATAGTTACTGTGTATATAGTGTAAAATCATCCAATTCAAGTAAATTTTGCATTTGGCATCATTCTAAGTGCTAGAAATTAAGTTATAGTGAAAACTATGATACTTGGCCAAAACGTCATTTTCAGCGCATGAAACGCACGTTAAGGCAATAAAAACTGAAATGTTCCCCTGCTGCGAAACAAACTGTCAGAGGCACATAGTTACTGTGTATATAGTGTAAAATCGCCTAATTCAAGTAAGTTTTGCATTTAGCATCATTCTAAGTGATAGAAATTAAGTTATAGTGAAAACTATGATACTTGGCCAAAACGTGATTTTCAGCGCATGAAACGCACGTTAAGGCAATAAAAACTAAAATGTTCCCCTGCTGCGAAACAAACTGTCAGAGGCACATAGTTACTGTGTATATAGTGTATAATTGTCCAATTCAAGTAAGTTTTTCATTTTGCATCATTCTAAGTGCTAGAAATTAGGTTATAGTGAAAACTATGATACTTGGCCAAAACGTGATTTTCAGCGCATGAAATGCACATTAAGGCAATAAAAACTGAAATGTTCCCCTGCTGCGAAACAAACTGTCAGTGACACATAGTTACTGTGTATATAGTGTATAATCGTCCAAATTAAGTAGGTTTTTCATTTGATATCATTCTAAGTGATGGAAGTTAGGGTTAGGGTTAGGGTTAGAGTTAGGGTTAGGGTTAGGGTTAGGGTTAGGGTTAGGGTTAGGGTTAGGGTTAGGGTTAGGGTTAGGGTTAGGTTAAGTTAAGTTATAGTGAAAACTATGATACTTGGCCAAAACGTGATTTTCAGCGCATGAAACGCACATTAGGGCAAAAAAACTGAAATGTTTGTTAGGTCTGAAAATACAACTCAGGAGCAGGCTAAGAAAGAGTGAGATAAATTTAAATAGAAAATATGTATTACCAGACTGCAAAGTGGACAGTGAGAGTTCCTACAGTGGGGTCCTGTTCACTGCGATGTTACTTCAACTCTAGTCGAATGACCAGTGAGTGTGTCTTAAATACAGGCAAAACTGACAGTTGTCCCTAAGACTTTGGACAGATACGTTTCAGTCATTTGCAGGGAAACAAGTAATTGATTAGTGTCGGGCCTGGAATCTGTAGTCAATGGTTTCCAGACGTAGGGTGTTCTTCGCTGTTCCTACCCTGGGGAACACCGCCATCATGATTTTGGAGGGGACTGACCATTGTTTGTATTAGAGGGGGACATCCGAGCCCCAAACTGAATCATAGGGGAAGAAATCAAAGCTCCGTCGTTGACGCCTGGTGGGTAGATGTGGGTTGGCGTCGACAGTTGGAATCGAGTCTGCTGTTAGAACGTACGTGTGTTCGGATGCAGATGTAGGGACACAGAGCCCAGTTGTATTGGTGGGGATGATCATATACACTTGCCATTCGCAGATCCACCATATTTGGTCCAGTACTGTCCATGATTGGGAAGGAATGTGTCTGATCTCGGCACACCTGGTGACGTGAACTTGGTCTAAAGGGCTCTTTGGATCCGGTCCGCTGAAGTTGAAACAGGATGGATAACAGTCTGTTACTGTGTCTATAGTGTAAAATCATCCAATTCAAGTAAGTATTGCATTTAGCATCATTCTAAGTGCTAGAAATTAAGTTATAGTGAAAACTATGATAATTGGCCAAAACGTGATTTTCAGCGCATGAAACGCACGTTAAGGCAATAAAAACTGAAATGTTCCCCTGCTGCGAAACAAACTGTCAGAGGCACACAGTTACTGTGTATATAGTGTATAATTGTCCAATTCAAACAAGTTTTTCTTTTTGCATCATTCTAAGTGCTAGAAATTAGGTTATAGTGAAAACTATGATACTTGGCCAAAACGTGATTTTCAGCGCATGAAATGCACATTAAGGCAATAAAAACTGAAATGTTCCCCTGCTGCGAAACAAACTGTCAGTGACACATAGTTACTGTGTATATAGTGTATAATCGTCCAAATTAAGTAGGTTTTTCATTTGATATCATTCTAAGTGATGGAAGTTAGGGTTAGGGTTAGGGTTAGAGTTAGGGTTAGGGTTAGGGTTAGGGTTAGGGTTAGGGTTAGGGTTAGGGTTAGGGTTAGGTTAAGTTAAGTTATAGTGAAAACTATGATACTTGGCCAAAACGTGATTTTCAGCGCATGAAACGCACATTAGGACAAAAAAACTGAAATGTTTGTTAGGTCTGAAAATACAACTTCAGAAGCAAGCTAAGAAAGAGTGAGATAAATTTAAATAGAAAATATGTATTACCAGACTGCAAAGTGGACAGTGAGAGTTCCTACAGTGGGGTCCTGTTCACTGCGATGTTACTTCAACTCTAGTCGAATGACCAGTGAGTGTGTCTTAAATACAGGCAAAACTGACAGTTGTCCCTAAGACTTTGGACAGATACGTTTCAGTCATTTGCAGGGAAACAAGTAATTGATTAGTGTCGGGCCTGGAATCTGTAGTCAATGGTTTCCAGACGTAGGGTGTTCTTCGCTGTTCCTACCCTGGGGAATACCGCCATCATGATTTTGGAGGAGACTGACCAGTGTTTGTATTAGAGGGGGACATCCGAGCCCCAAACTGAATCATGGGGGAAGAAATCAAAGCTCCGTCGTTGACGCCTGGTGGGTAGATGTGGGTTGGCGTCGACAGTTGGAATCGAGTCTGCTGTTAGAACGTACGTGTGGTCGGATGCAGATGTAGGGACACAGACCCCAGTTGTATTGGTGGGGATGATCATATACAGTTGCCATTCGCAGAGCCACCATATTTGGTCCAGTACTGTCCATGATTGGGAAGGAATGTGTCTGATCTCGGCGCACCTGGTGACGTGAACTTGGTCCAAAGGGGTCTTCGGATCCTGTCCGCTGAAGTTGAAACAGGATGGATAACAATCTGTTCGGTTGTTGCACTGGACATACGTTGCGGTATTGACTGTAGCTGCTAATGGTACTGCGACCATGGTATGTAGGCGGTCGAGCTTTGCTGGAAGGATTCTCTCAGATTACCCAGGATACAGTTGTAGGTGAGGTTGGCGAGTTCTTCGTTCTGTCGGTTGGACCATAGCTGTGGTTGGGCTACGGCAGTAGGCATGAGGGAACAGACATAACAACTCATTGGTTGTGGCGCGGGCTGTGAGTGCGGTGTATCTGTACCAACTGTTCCTCATCATCAGGTTGTAGTCGTTTTCTTCCTGTGTTTGGACATGGGCGAGTATAAGGTGTATCTACTCAGGCTTAGGTGTTCCTGCCGGACGGATTTTGAGTAGGCGTGTGGCGGATGGTTGTACGAAGGGGTTCACACCAATCACTTTGGGGACCATGGCTGGACTAGTAGTGCGGATGGTGATAGTAAAGAGGGGGCCTTTTCCTGGTCGGTCCGGTCGGAGGCATAGGTTCATGCAGCCTTTTTGTTGGATATTGGTCGTAAGGTCTAGCATATGTTTACCATCTTTGATGGTGGTGGCTAACTTGGTGAAGTTAGCTGGTTTTGTAGCCTGTATGGAGGAGGACCTGGTCCAAGGTGTCTGGCCAGACCACTCAGACTCTGGGAGCTTGTAGGTACCAATAAAAATAACTGGAGTCAGTCCTGTGTAATCCCAAGTGAGTAAGCTGTAGGCTGGGCAAAGGGACTTGAACGACGATTGGTGTCTTGGTTGATGGGATGCAGATCTGGGGGCCCCTGATCGTTTTCTGAACCAGCTAGTGGGGCATTCTCCTCCAGTGGGAGTGTACCAAGGTTCTGGTACGTTCCCCCCATGTGGTTGAACACAGAGCGGTGATGATGATGGCCAAAATCACACGGTGAGGTCCGTCCCAACGTGGAGAAGACCAGCACTTTCTTTTTATCACCTTGACGAGTACCAGGTCTCCTGGGGGCAGGACCTCCTCTGTGGGAGACAGAGAAGATGTCGGCAGATTATTTTGCATTCATCACAGTTCTTTCTTGGAACATTTTGCATAACCACTTAGTGAGGGATTCTGTTTCCCTTTTCTCTTCTACCACCAGATCTTTTTCCCACATTGTTCAGTGGAAGGGTCTGTCTTTCACTGCCTCAAATGGTGTGCATCCCTGTGCTGTTGGAATGATTCTCATGTACGTTTCTACCAGGCTCAGGCATTCTTGCCATCGTTTTCCTGTATCTTCCATGGTTTTTCTGAGTCTGAGTTTTACTGTTCTAATGGTTTGTTCGACGAGTCCAGCACTTTGGTTCAGTTTGATGAAATCCATGTTCAGAAGCTCGAAGGGATATGTTCCTGTTTGCCTTGTTCCATGCTTGGGTCGTTCATTGCCTTGAGAGTTGTGTCTACAGCAGTTTAGACAGTTTCTGCAAAAAAATTGAAGTAAGTTTGGAGACCTCTGGGAACATGCATTGTTTGTTGTACTGTACTGATCATCCCTTCTGTTGAGACATGGCTCCTCCCATGGCTCAATTTGGCAATTACTTCAAACAATGATCGTGGGACTCATGGCTTGTTTTCTACTGCATAGAGTCTGTTCTTGTGTTGAGTGGCTCCTTTTGTTTCCCATTGCAGTTTCTCTTTTTCTGGGGCATGATTTTGCATTTCTCTTAGGAATTCAGCAGGGATTGGGCTGTGTCTTTCCACCGTCACGTCTTGTTCTAGGAATAGTCTACATGCCTCTGTCAGTGCCACTATTTCTGCGGCTTGTGCAGACCAGTCGCCGGGGAGTCGTCCTGTCTTGAGGTTGTCTTTTTGAGTCACCACGGCATATACGTTGTGTTTTTCTCCATCCAGGGTTTTTGATGATGATCCATCCCCATAGGCAATGTGTCCGGGGGGCAATGGGTTGTCCATTAGGTCAGTTGCATATACGTGGTTAATTATGATTCGTTGAGTGGGCAACTGTGAGAATTGGTTTAACCACTTGTCGTCCGGTCTCCCATGAACTTCAGGGTGACATGTAATGGCCATGTTTGTTGTTCCTGTCCTGGGGCTGCTGGGCAGATATCTTCAGACTGTTCTCTTAGACTTTCAGCTACCTTGGCAGAATCATTCCCGACAATGTCGAGAGAGTAGAAGCTGTTAGATGTGGTGGTGTGGAAGATATTTTTGGTCTGTAATTCCCTGGGTCGGAGGCCATTTTGGGTGGCCACTAGGCTTAGCCCAAGCTGGACCATGATATCTCGTCCCGGTAACTCTCCGATTTTCATTTTGCAGTCTGACAATAAACCCATCCCTTTTGTTGCTTTCTGACCCATATTAATCACTTACTTATAAGTTTAAACAACAATTATTTTCTAAATTACCCGAAATTGATCTCCACTTTGTGATTAACCCAATATCTCTGAACACACAAAGACCAAAAGTCCCTGACTTTGTCTTAGTTAAGTCCCTGACTCTATTAACAGACCAAGACTATAATGCCTTTGCTAATTCTTGTTCTACTTTCATTGGTCCCGGACCAATTGGTTTATTACCAGACTGCAAAGTGGACAGTGAGAGTTCCTACAGTAGGGTCCTGTTCAACGCGATGTTCCTGAAACTCTAGTCGAATGACCAGTGTGTGTGTCTTAAATACAGGAAAAACTGACAGTTGTCACTATGACTTTGGACAGATACATTTCAGTCATTTGCAGGGCAAAAAGTAATTGATCAGTGTCAGACAGTTGAATATTTGTGCTGACATGTCACCCCAATCACAAGACTAAGATTGTTTATTCAGTCAGACAGTTGGGTGTTTATGCTGCTATGTCAGCCGTAAGGATGACTACAATGCTGTTATACTCACAAAAACTTATACAATATGAACAAGCATTTGCAAAGATACTTTGTCTAATCTTACATATTCCCCTGCTGCCAAAAAAACTGTCAGAGACACATAGTTACTGTGTATATAGTGTAAAATCGTCCAATTCAAGTAAGTTATCCATTTGGCATTATTCTCATTGCTAAAAATTAAGTTACAATGAAAACAATCATACTTGGCCAAAACGTGATTTTCAGGGTATGAAAAGTACATTAAGGCAATAAAAACTGAAAAGTTCCCCTGCTGCCAAACAAACTGTCAGAGACACATAGTTCCTGTGTATATAGTGTAAAATCGTCCTATCCATGTAAGTCTTTCATTGGCATCATTCTAGGTGATTCTGGAGCTATTTCCCACCATAAAAAGTGTCCAAAACAGGCATTTTGCGATTAAAATAGTGGTTGTATTAGAACCAGGCCCAGGCGATTCTGGTTGGTGTTTTTACCCTGAAATTGTGTCCAATGATGATAAGGATGTATTTTTGATTATTCTGTATAAAAATAATCATCTAGGGATGTTCAGATGTTTTGTTACGCCCGAATCAATGACCTCAATTTGGGCACTTTATTTACAAGTGGTGGTTTTTAAGAACCAGGCCCAGTCGGTTCTGGTTGGTGCTTTTACCCAGATATAGTATCCATTGTGTGGGTAGATGTATTTTCACTATTCTGTCTAAAAAAAAAGATCCAGGACAGTTCCGGGGCTATTTCCCTCCATAAATAGTGTCCAAAACATGCATTTTGCGATACAAAATAGTGGCTGCATTATAACAGGGTCCAGTCGGTTCTGGTGGGTGTTTGTATACGAAACTTGTGTCCAATTATGATGGGGATGTATACTTGACTATTCTGTATAGAAGTAATCATCTAGCGATGTTCAGAAGTTCTGTTATGCCCGAATGAATTACTTTCATTTGGTCACTTTATTTACAAGTGGTGGTTTAGAAACAGGCCCAGTCGGTTTTGGTTGGTGCTTTTACCCAGAATTTGTGTTTATTGTGTGAGTGGATGTATTTTCACTATTTTGTATAACAATAATGATCCAGGATGATTCTGGAGCTATTTCCCACCACAAACAGTGTCCAAAACAGGCATTTTGCGGTTAAAGTAGTGGTTGTATTAGAACCACGCCCAGTCGGTTCTGGTTCGTGTTTTTACCCAGAAATTGTGTCCAATGATTATGGGGATGTATTTTTTATTATTCTTTATAAAAATAATATTCTAGGGATGTTCAGAAGTTCTGTTATGCCCTAATCAATGACCTCAATTTGGGCACTTTATTTACAAGTGGTTGTTTAGAACCAGGCCCAGTCGGTTCTGGTTGGTGCTTTACCCACAATTAGTGTCGATTGTGTGGGTATGATGTATTTTCACTATTCTCTGTAAGAATAAAGATCCAGGGATGTTCTGAGACTATTTCCCACCAGAAATAGTGTCAAAAACATGCATTTTGCGACAAAAATAGTGGTTGTATTAGAACCAGGCCCAGTCGGTTCTGGTTTGTGTATACCCCCTTAACGTGTGTCCAATAGGAATGGGGTTGTATTTTTGACTATTCTGTATAAAAATTATCATCTAGGGATGTTCAGAAGTTCTTCTATGCCCGAATAAATGACCTCCATTTGGGCACTTTATTTTGCATGTTGGTTGTAGTAGAACCAAGCCCAGTCGGTTCTGGTTGGTGCTTTTACCCAGAGTTAGTGTTGATTGTGTAGGTGGATGTATTTTCACTATTCTGTCTAAAAATAAAGATCCAGGATGTTTCTAGGGGTATTTACTACCATAAATAGTCTCCAAAACATGCATTTTGTGATAAAAAATAGTAGTGAAGGCAGGTTCCGGGCCTGTGTCGGCGCATCAGTCAGGCTGGGTAGCCGCTATGGCCCAGGTGATTTTCCAGGGCTGCCCTGCTCTTGACGGAGTGGCCACCCAGCGGGGCTGTGTGTGTTTCATGGTGGGAGACTCGTGCTGCCCCTTCATCCCTGCCGGCATGTCCTGCTCGGTCCATGATGCCCTGCAGGCTATTAGGAACATGCAGAGAGCTGTGACCGGAGATCCGGTTCCACAAAGAGGATGGCTTGACTGGTTCTTCTCTGGCTCATGGAAACAGCCACTTCAATATTTCAATATTTTCACAGACACAAAAGGAGGGAATTGTGGGATGGACTGGCTAACTGGCTTAATAATTGTTTATTCTTGTCGCACCATGTGGTCATACTGGTTTAACTTTGTTTTTTAAGATCGTAGAATGCAAGGTAGACTAGCCAAACTGGTTTTACAATTGAATTAAAAGATCGTGGAATGTAAGAAAGACTAACTAGTTGGCCTTGCAATTGTTTGTTCGCCTCGAGAAATATAAGAAAGGCTGGCTAACAGGGTTTGCAATTTTTTCCTTGTATTGTGCGATGAAAAGAGGTTCAACTTCAGGAGTAACTGTCACTCTCCAGGTCATCTAGGGTCAAGTGCACACTTGAAAACTTTCATATTCGACCAAAACGTGCTTATCAGCACATAAAAAGCACATTTGGTGGTACGCGGGAAGAACGGCAGCAGACAAAAAGGCTATTTAGAAAGGTATCACCACTACGCAGAAGAACGTCGGCTACTCTGCCCTCACTGGAAGACATTGCCAGCCCTCGTTACCTCAGCAGAGCCAGGGACATGATCAGGGACCCATGCCACCCTGGTCACAATCGGTTCCAGCTGCTGCTCTCTGGCAGACAGACGCTGTAAGTTTCCCACATCCGTTGGGACTCTAAACTTGGGGTAACACAACACAATCCCTTCTGTGTAATAACTTCGGGTGAGGTAATATGAATAGACATTAGGTACAAGGTGATCTGACACCTACATGCTGAATGAAGGTAAGTGAAAGACAGTGAGAGGTTAGAGATCCACTCAAGGGGTGGTGATGCAATGTATCCATAAAGGCAGAATTGTAAATTAAGAGTCTGGAGTCATAACTTGTAAAACTGTGTAAAAATGTCAGAGACACAAATGACATAGTGTAATATCATCAAATTTTATAATTTAATAAGTTTTTCATTTGGCATCATTCTAATGGCTAGATATTAAGTTATAATGAAAACTATGATACTTGGCCAAAACGTGATTTTCAGCGCATGAAACGCACGTTAAGCCAATAAAAACTGAAATGTTCCCCTGCTGCGAAACAAACTGTCAGAGACACATAGTTACTGTGTATATAGTGTAAAATAGTCCAATTCAAGTAAGTTTTGCATTTAGCATCATTCTAAGTGATAGAAATTAAGTTATAGTGAAAACTATGATACTTGGCCAAAACGTGATTTTCAGCGCATGAAACGCACGTTAAGGCAATAAAAACTGAAATGTTCCCCTGCTGCGAAACAAACTGTCAGAGACACATAGTTACTGTGTATATAGTGTATTATTGTCCAATTCAAGTACGTTTTTCATTTGGCATCATTCTAAGTGATAGAAATTAAGTTATAGTGAAAATTATGATACTTGGCCAAAACGTGATTTTCAGCGCATGAAACGCACGTTAAGGCAATAAAAACTGAAATGTTCCCCTGCTGCGAAACAAACACTCAGAGGCACATAGTTACTGTGTATATAGTGTATAATTGTCCAATTCAAGTAAGTTTTTCATTTTGCATCATTCTAAGTGCTAGAAATTAAGTTATAGTGAAAACTATGATACTTGGCCAAAACGTGATTTTCAGCGCATGAAATGCACATTAAGGCAATAAAAACTGAAATGTTCCCCCGCTGCGAAACAAACTGTCAGTGACACATAGTTACTGTGTATATAGTGTATAATCATCCAAATTAAGTAGGTTTTTCATTTGATATCATTCGAAGTGATGAAAGTTAGGGTTAGGGTTAGGTTAAGTTATAGTGAAAACTATGATACTTGGCCAAAACATGATTTTCACCGCATGAAACGCACATTAGGGCAAAAAAACTGAAATGTTTGTTAGGTCTGAAAATACAACTTCAGGAGCAGGCTAAGAAAGAGTGAGATAAATTTAAATAGAAAATATGTATGACCAGACTGCAAAGTGGACAGAGAGTTCCTACAGTGGGCTCCTGTTCACTGCGATGTTACTGCAACTCTAGTCGAATGACCAGTGAGTATGTCTTAAATACAGGCAAAACTGACAGTTGTCCCTAAGACTTTGGACAGATACGTTTCAGTCATTTGCAGGGCAACAAGTAATTGATTAGTGTCGGGCCTGGAATCTGTAGTCAATGGTTTCCAGACGTAGGGTGTTCTTCGCTGTTCCTACCCTGGGGAATACCGCCATCATGATTTTGGAGGAGACTGACCAGTGTTTGTATTAGAGGGGGACATCCGAGCCCCAAACTGAATCATGGGGGAAGAAATCAAAGCTCCGTCGTTGACGCCTGGTGGGTAGATGTGGGTTGGCGTCGACAGTTGGAATCGAGTCTGCTGTTAGAACGTACGTGTGGTCGGATGCAGATGTAGGGACACAGACCCCAGTTGTATTGGTGGGGATGATCATATACAGTTGCCATTCGCAGAGCCACCATATTTGGTCCAGTACTGTCCATGATTGGGAAGGAATGTGTCTGATCTCGGCGCACCTGGTGACGTGAACTTGGTCCAAAGGGGTCTTCGGATCCGGTCCGCTGAAGTTGAAACAGGATGGATAACAATCTGTTCGGTTGTTGCACTGGACATACGTTGCGGTATTGACTGTAGCTGCTAATGTTACTGCGACCATGGTATGTAGGCGGTCGAGCTTCGCTGGAAGGATTCTCTCAGATTACCCAGGATACAGTTGTAGGTGAGGTTGGTGAGTTCTTCGTTCTGTCGGTTGGACCATAGCTGTGGTTGGGCTACGGCAGTAGGCATGAGGGAACAGACATAACAACTCATTGGTTGTGGCGCGGGCTGTGAGTGCGGTGTATCTGTACCAACTGTTCCTCATCATCAGGTTGTAGTCGTTTTCTTCCTGTGTTTGGACATGGGCGAGTATAAGGTGTATCTACTCAGGCTTAGGTGTTCCTGCCGGACGGATTTTGAGTAGGCGTGTGGCGGATGGTTGTACGAAGGGGTTCACACCAATCACTTTGGGGACCATGGCTGGACTAGTAGTGCGGATGGTGATAGTAAAGAGGGGGCCTTTTCCTGGTCGGTCCGGTCGGAGGCATAGGTTCATGCAGCCTTTTTGTTGGATATTGGTCGTAAGGTCTAGCATATGTTTACCATCTTTGATGGTGGTGGCTAACTTGGTGAAGTTAGCTGGTTTTGTAGCCTGTATGGAGGAGGACCTGGTCCAAGGTGTCTGGCCAGACCACTCAGACTCTGGGAGCTTGTAGGTACCAATAAAAATAACTGGAGTCAGTCCTGTGTAATCCCAAGTGAGTAAGCTGTAGGCTGAGCAAAGGGACTTGAACGACGATTGGTGTCTTGGTTGATGGGATGCAGATCTGGGGGCCCCTGATCGTTTTCTGAACCAGCTAGTGGGGCATTCTCCTCCAGTGGGAGTGTACCAAGGTTCTGGTACGTTCCCCCCATGTGGTTGAACACAGAGCGGTGATGATGATGGCCAAAATCACACGGTGAGGTCCGTCCCAACGTGGAGAAGACCAGCACTTTCTTTTTATCACCTTGACGAGTACCAGGTCTCCTGGGGACAGGACCTCCTTTGTGGGAGACAGAGAAGATGTCGGCAGATTATTTTGCATTCATCACAGTTCTTTCTTGGAACATTTTGCATAACCACTTAGTGAGGGATTCTGTTTCCCTTTTCTCTTCTACCACCAGATCTTTTTCCCACATTGTTCAGTGGAAGGGTCTGTCTTTCACTGCCTCAAATGGTGTGCATCCCTGTGCTGTTGGAATGATTCTCATGTACGTTTCTACCAGGCTCAGGCATTCTTGCCATCGTTTTCCTGTATCTTCCATGGTTTTTCTGAGTCTGAGTTTTACTGTTCTAATGGTTTGTTCGACGAGTCCAGCACTTTGGTTCAGTTTGATGAAATCCATGTTCAGAAGCTCGAAGGGATATGTTCCTGTTTGCCTTGTTCCATGCTTGGGTCGTTCATTGCCTTGAGAGTTGTGTCTACAGCAGTTTAGACAGTTTCTGCAAAAAAATTGAAGTAAGTTTGGAGACCTCTGGGAACATGCATTGTTTGTTGTACTGTACTGATCATCCCTTCTGTTGAGACATGGCTCCTCCCATGGCTCAATTTGGCAATTACTTCAAACAATGATCGTGGGACGCATGGCTTGTTTTCTACTGCATAGAGTCCGTTCTTGTGTTGAGTGGCTCCTTTTGTTTCCCATTGCAGTTTCTCTTTTTCTGGGGCATGATTTTGCATTTCTCTTAGGAATTCAGCAGGGATTGGGCTGTGTCTTTCCACCGTCACGTCTTGTTCTAGGAATAGTCTACATGCCTCTGTCAGTGCCACTATTTCTGCGGCTTGTGCAGACCAGTCGCCGGGGAGTCGTCCTGTCTTGAGGTTGTCTTTTTGAGTCACCACGGCATATACGTTGTGTTTTTCTCCATCCAGGGTTTTTGATGATGATCCATCCCCATAGGCAATGTGTCCGGGGGGCAATGGGTTGTCCATTAGGTCAGTTGCATATACGTGGTTAATTATGATTCGTTGAGTGGGCAACTGTGAGAATTGGTTTAACCACTTGTCGTCCGGTCTCCCATGAACTTCAGGGTGACATGTAATGGCCATGTTTGTTGTTCCTGTCCTGGGGCTGCTGGGCAGATATCTTCAGACTGTTCTCTTAGACTTTCAGCTACCTTGGCAGAATCATTCCCGACAATGTCGAGAGAGTAGAAGCTGTTAGATGTGGTGGTGTGGAAGATATTTTTGGTCTGTAATTCCCTGGGTCGGAGGCCATTTTGGGTGGCCACTAGGCTTAGCCCAAGCTGGACCATGATATCTCGTCCCGGTAACTCTCCGATTTTCATTTTGCAGTCTGACAATAAACCCATCCCTTTTGTTGCTTTCTGACCCATATTAATCACTTACTTAATAGTTTAAACAACAATTATTTTCTAAATTACCCGAAATTGATCTCCACTTTGTGATTAACCCAATATCTCTGAACACACAAAGACCAAAAGTCCCTGACTTTGTCTTAGTTAAGTCCCTGACTCTATTAACAGACCAAGACTATAATGCCTTTGCTAATTCTTGTTCTACTTTCATTGGTCCCGGACCAATTGGTTTATTACCAGACTGCAAAGTGGACAGTGAGAGTTCCTACAGTAGGGTCCTGTTCAACGCGATGTTCCTGAAACTCTAGTCGAATGACCAGTGTGTGTGTCTTAAATACAGGAAAAACTGACAGTTGTCACTATGACTTTGGACAGATACATTTCAGTCATTTGCAGGGCAAAAAGTAATTGATCAGTGTCAGACAGTTGAATATTTGTGCTGACATGTCACCCCAATCACAAGACTAAGATTGTTTATTCAGTCAGACAGTTGGGTGTTTATGCTGCTATGTCAGCCGTAAGGATGACTACAATGCTGTTATACTCACAAAAACTTATACAATATGAACAAGCATTTGCAAAGATACTTTGTCTAATCTTACATATTCCCCTGCTGCCAAAAAAACTGTCAGAGACACATAGTTACTGTGTATATAGTGTAAAATCGTCCAATTCAAGTAAGTTATCCATTTGGCATTATTCTCATTGCTAAAAATTAAGTTACAATGAAAACAATCATACTTGGCCAAAACGTGATTTTCAGGGTATGAAAAGTACATTAAGGCAATAAAAACTGAAAAGTTCCCCTGCTGCCAAACAAACTGTCAGAGACACAGTTACTGTGTTTATAGTGTAAAATCGTCCAATTCAAGTAAGTTTTTTATTTGGCATCGTTCAAAGTGATAGAAATTAAGTTACAATGAAAACTATCATACTTGGCCAAAACGTGATTATCAGGACATGAAAAGCACATTAAGGCAATAAAAACTGAAACGTTCCCCTGCTGCCAACGCACTGTCAGAGACACATAGTTCCTGTGTATATAGTGTAAAATCGTCCTATCCATGTAAGTCTTTCATTGGCATCATTCTAGGTGATTCTGGAGCTATTTCCCACCATAAAAAGTGTCCAAAACAGGCATTTTGCGATTAAAATAGTGGTTGTATTAGAACCAGGCCCAGGCGATTCTGGTTGGTGTTTTTACCCTGAAATTGTGTCCAATGATGATAAGGTTGTATTTTTGATTATTCTGAATAAAAATAATCATCTAGGGATGTTCAGAAGTTTTGTTACGCCCGAATCAATGACCTCAATTTGGGCACTTTATTTACAAGTGGTGGTTTTTAAGAAGCAGGCCCAGTCGGTTCTGGTTGGTGCTTTTACCCAGATATAGTATCCATTGTGTGGGTAGATGTATTTTCACTATTCTGTCTAAAAATAAAGATCCAGGACAGTTACGGGGCTATTTCCCTCCATAAATAGTGTCCAAAACATGCATTTTGCGATACAAAATAGTGGCTGCATTATAACAGGGTCCAGTCGGTTCTGGTGGGTGTTTGTATACGAAACTTGTGTCCAATTATGATGGGGATGTATACTTGACTATTCTGTATAGAAGTAATCATCTAGTGATGTTCAGAAGTTCTGTTATGCCCGAATGAATTACTTTCATTTGGTCACTTTATTTACAAGTGGTGGTTTAGAAACAGGCCCAGTCGGTTTTGGTTGGTGCTTTTACCCAGAATTTGTGTTTATTGTGTGAGTGGATGTATTTTCACTATTTTGTATAACAATAATGATCCAGGATGATTCTGGAGCTATTTCCCACCACAAACAGTGTCCAAAACAGGCATTTTGCGGTTAAAGTAGTGGTTGTATTAGAACCACGCCCAGTCGGTTCTGGTTCGTGTTTTTACCCAGAAATTGTGTCCAATGATTATGGGGATGTATTTTTTATTATTCTTTATAAAAAAAATATTCTAGGGATGTTCAGAAGTTCTGTTATGCCCTAATCAATGACCTCAATTTGGGCACTTTATTTACAAGTGGTTGTTTAGAACCAGGCCCAGTCGGTTCTGGTTGGTGCTTTACCCACAATTAGTGTCGATTGTGTGGGTTTGATGTATTTTCACTATTCTCTGTAAGAATAAAGATCCAGGGATGTTCTGAGACTATTTCCCACCAGAAATAGTGTCAAAAACATGCATTTTGCGACAAAAATAGTGGTTGTATTAGAACCAGGCCCAGTCGGTTCTGGTTTGTGTATACCCCCTTAACGTGTGTCCAATAGGAATGGGGTTGTATTTTTGACTATTCTGTATAAAAATTATCATCTAGGGATGTTCAGAAGTTCTTCTATGCCCGAATAAATGACCTCCATTTGGGCACTTTATTTTGCATGGTGGTTGTAGTAGAACCAAGCCCAGTCGGTTCTGGTTGGTGCTTTTACCCAGAGTTAGTGTTGATTGTGTAGGTGGATGTATTTTCACTATTCTGTCTAAAAATAAAGATCCAGGATGGTTCTAGGGGTATTTACCACCATAAATAGTCTCCAAAACATGCATTTTGCGATAAAAAATAGTAGTTGAAAAAAGGAAAAAATGAAAATCAGACATAGGCATTGTCGTCATCATTGACTTGACAAAAAGCCTAGTAGTCATCATACCCTCAGCAGCGTATGACGAAATTGTATAGTGCTTCACCACAAGTTCGTCTTCCCAGGCCAGACACATTTATGACATTTATTTATGACATATTCATACTTGTTAGCTCTCCGCCTTGAGCGCCATTTTGCGGCGACTGCAAGATGCCTCACCGATGCCAACAAGAATAAGGTGGATCACTTACCTCTCAGTCTTTATACTTACCCTCCCTCAGTCAGCCTTTGGAAGGCAGATCTGCGCCAAACGACCTTCCTGTTACTTCATTTCGACTTGACTTAATTTCATAGTAGGGATATGTGTAGTCGTCACGTCACGTGTTGCTGCAGGTTCAGAGACCTGATGGCTGTTGGGAAAAAGCTGTCCTTGAGCCTGTTTGTCCGTGCTTTGTAGGACCTGTAGCGTCTGCCAGATGGAAGCAACTGGAACAGGCCGTGTCCAGGGTGGTATGGGTCTCCAACAATGGACCCGGCTCTTCTAAGGTATCGGGGGTTGGCAATGTCTTCTAGTGATGGCAGAGAGCAGCCGACGATCTTCTGGGCAGTGTTTATCATCCTCTGTATGGCTTTTTTGTCTGCTGCCGTGCTTCCGGTATACCACACTGTAATGCCGTAAGTCAGGATGCTCTCCACAGTGGCTCTGTAGAAGGTTGCCAGAAGCTTGGTGTCCAATTTGTCCCTTCTCAGTACCCTGAGAAAGTGGAGTCGTTTCTGGGCCTTCTTTACTAACACTGTGGTGTTTGTGGACCAGGAGAGCCTATCCGTGACGTGGACTCCCAGAAATTTGAAGGATTGGACCCTGTCTACACATACTCCGTTAATGAGGAGTGGGGCCAGGTCTGTGCTGCGCTTGCGAAAGTCCAGAATTATTTCTTTAGTCTTTGCGGTATTTAGTGTAAGATTGTTCGCCGAGCACCAAGAAGACAGTTTGTCGACCTCGTCTCTGTAAGCTGACTCATCCCCGCCTGAGATGAGTCCGATCACAGTGGTGTCATCGGCGAATTTGATGATAGAGTTTGACTGGTGGGCTGGTGTGCAGTCGTATGTGTACAAGGAGTACAGGACAGGACTCAGTACACAGCCTTGTGGTGAGCCAGTGTTCAGTGTAATGGCGGAAGAGAGGTGTGGACCCATTCTGACAGTTTGTGGTCGACCAGTCAAGAAGTTCTTTACCCAGCAGCAGATTGAAGAGGATAGTCCAAGGTGGTAGAGTTTGTCCTTCAGGATGTCCGGCTTGATGGTGTTAAAGGCTGAGCTATAGTCTATGAAAAGCATCGTCACATAGTTCCCCCGGTGCTCCAGGTGGCTCAGTGCTGTGTGAAGAGCCACAGCGATAGCATCCTCAGTGGACCTGTTTTCTCTATAAGCAAACTGGTGAGGGTCAACTGAGGGGGGGATTGTCCTTCTGATGTGTCGGGCCACCAACTTTTCAAAGCACTTCATGATCACAGGCGTGAGAGCAACAGGCCTGTAATCGTTCAAGCTGCAGATGGTTGGCCTTTTTGGGGACAGGAATGATGGTGGCAGATTTTAGGCAGGCAGGAACAATGGATAGTTGCATTATAACTGGGTAGTCTCGGTTCTGGTTGCTGTTTATATCCGAAACTTGTGTCCAAAGATGATGGGGATGTATATTTTACTATTCTGTTTAAAAATAATCATGCAGGAATGTTTTGGGGCTTTTTTTACACAAGAATCAAAAACCTCCAATGGATCTTTATTTTGCACGGTGGTTGAATTAGAACCGGGCCCAGTCGGTTCTGGTTGCCGCTTTTACCCAGATTTAGTGTCAATTGTGTGGATGGATGCATTTTCACTATTATGTGTAAAATTAAACATGCAGGGATGTTCTGGGAATATTTCACACCGTCAATAGTGTCCAAAACATTTTGCGATAAAAATAGTGGTTGTATTAGAACAAGGCCCAATCGGTTCTGGTTGGTGTATTTACCCAGAATTTGTGTTGATTGAGTGGGTGGATGTAGTTTCACTATTTTCTATAAAAATAATGTTTCCCACCATAAACATTGTCCAAAACAGGCATTTTGCGATTAAAAAAGAGGTCGTATTAGAACCAGGCCCAGTCGGTTCTGGTTGGTGCTTCTACCCATAATTAGTGTTGAATGTGTAGATGGATGTATTTTCACTATTCTGTGTAAAAATAATGATCCAGGATGGTTCTGGAGCTATTTTCCCACCATAAACAGTGTCCAAAACAGGCATTCTGCGATTAAAATAGTGGTTGTATTAGAACCAGGCCCAGTCTGTTCTGGTTGGTGAATTTACCCGAAAAATTGTATCCATTGACGATGGGGATGTATTTTTGATTATTATGTATAAAAATAATCATCTAGGGATCTTCAGAAGTTCTGTTATTCCCGAATCAATGACCTCCATTTGGGCACATTATTGACGGAGCTCACGACCATGATCCAGTGTGTGGCTCGGATGTGTCCCTCAAAGACGAATACTGGTCAGTCTCATCCAAAATCCTAATGGCTCAGTTCCCTTGAGTGGGAGCGGCAAGGAACGCCCTGCATTTGAAGACCATTGAAGGCAGGTTCCGGGCCTGTGTCGGCGCATCAGTCAGGCTGGGTAGCCGCTATGGCCCAGGTGATTTTCCAGGGCTGCCCTGCTCTTGACGGAGTGGCCACCCAGCGGGGCTGTGTGTGTTTCATGGTGGGAGACTCGTGCTGCCCCTTCATCCCTGCCGGCATGTCCTGCTCGGTCCATGATGCCCTGCAGGCTATTAGGAACATGCAGAGAGCTGTGACCGGAGATCCGGTTCCACAACGAGGATGGCTTGACTGGTTCTTCTCTGGCTCATGGAAACAGCCACTTCAATATTTCGATATTTTCACAGACACAAAAGGAGGGAATTGTGGGATGGACTGGCTAACTGGCTTAATAATTGTTTATTCTTGTCGCACCATGTGGTCATACTGGTTTAACTTTGTTTTTTAAGATCGTAGAATGCAAGGTAGACTAGCCAAACTGGTTTTACAATTGAATTAAAAGATGGTGGAATGTAAGAAAGACTAACTAGTTGGCCTTGCAATTGTTTGTTCGCCTCGAGAAATATAAGAAAGGCTGGCTAACAGGGTTTGCAATTTTTTCCTTGTATTGTGCGATGAAAAGAGATTCAACTTCAGGAGTAACTGTCACTCTCCAGGTCATCTAGGGTCAAGTGCACACTTGAAAACTTTCATATTCGACCAAAACGTGCCTATCAGCACATAAAAAGCACATTTGGTGGTACGCGGGAAGAACGGCAGCAGACAAAAAGGCTATTTAGAAAGGTATCACCACTACGCAGAAGAACGTCGGCTACTCTGCCCTCACTGGAAGACATTGCCAGCCCTCGTTACCTCAGCAGAGCCAGGGACATGATCAGGGACCCATGCCACCCTGGTCACAATCGGTTCCAGCTGCAGCTCTCTGGCAGACAGACGCTGTAAGTTTCCCACATCCGTTGGGACTCTAAACTTGGGGTAACACAACACAATCCCTTCTGTGTAATAACTTCGGGTGAGGTAATATGAATAGACATTAGGTACAAGGTGATCTGACACCTACATGCTGAATGAAGGTAAGTGAAAGACAGTGAGAGGTAAGTGATCCACTCAGGGGGTGGTGATGCAATGTATCCATAAAGGCAGAATTGTAAATTAAGAGTCTGGAGTCATAACTTGTAAAACTGTGTAAAACTGTCAGAGACACAAATGTCTCTCTATACATAGTGTAATATCATCAAATTTTATAATTTAATAAGTTTTTCATTTGGCATCATTCTAATGGCTAGATATTAAGTTATAATGAAAACTATGATACTTGGCCAAAACGTGATTTTCAGCGCATGACAACGCACGTTAAGCCAATAAAAACTGAAATGTTCCCCTGCTGCGAAACAAACTGTCAGAGACACATAGTTACTGTGTATATAGTGTATAATTGTCCAATTCAAGTAAGTTTTTCATTTGGCATCATTATAAGTGATATAAATTAAGTTATAGTGAAAATTATGATACTCGGCCAAAACATGATTTTCAGCGCATGAAACGCACGTTAAGGCAATAAAAACTGAAATGTCCCCCTGCTGCGAAACAATCTGTCAGAGACACATAGTTACTGTGTATATAGTGTAAAATAGCCCAATTCAAGTAAGTTTTGCATTTAACATCATTCTAAGTGATAGAAATTAAGTTATAGTGAAAACTATGATACTTGGCCAAAACGTGATTTTCAGCGCATGAAACGCACGTTAAGGCAATAAAAACTGAAATGTTCCCCTGCTGCGAAACAAACTGTCAGAGACACATAGTTACTCTGTATATAGTGTATAATTGTCCAATTCAAGTAAGTTTTCCATTTGGCATCATTCTAAGTGATAGAAATTAAGTTATAGTGAAAATTATGATACTTGGCCAAAACGTGATTTTCAGCGCATGAAACGCACGTTAAGGCAATAAAAACTGAAATGTTCACCTGCTGCGAAACAAACTGCCAGAGGCACATAGTTACTGTGTCTATAGTGTAAAATCATCCAATTCAAGTAAGTATTGCATTTAGCATCATTCTAAGTGCTAGAAATTAAGTTATAGTGAAAACTATGATACTTGGCCAAAACGTGATTTTCAGCGCATGAAACGCACGTTAAGGCAATAAAAACTGAAATGTTCCCCTGCTGCGAAACAAACTGTCAGAGGCACATAGTTACTGTGTATATAGTGTAAAATCGTCCAATTCAAGTAAGTTTTGCATTTAGCATCATTCTAAGTGATAGAAATTAAGTTATAGTGAAAATTATGATACTTGGCCAAAACGTGATTTTCAGCGCATGAAACGCACGTTAAGGCATTAAAACTGAAATGTTCCCCTGCTGCGAAACAAACTGTCAGAGGCACATAGTTACTGTGTATATAGTGTATAATTGTCCAATTCAAGTAAGTTTTTCATTTGGCATCATTCTAAGTGATAGAAATTAAGTTATAGTGAAAACTATGATACTTGGCCAAAACGTGATTTTCAGCGCATGAAATGCACATTAAGGCAATAAAAACTGAAATGTTCCCCCGCTTCGAAACAAACTGTCAGTGACACATAGTTACTGTGTATATAGTGTATAATCATCCAAATTAAGTAGGTTTTTCATTTGATATCATTCTAAGTGATGGAAGTTAGGGTTAGGGTTAGGGTTAGGTTAAGTTATAGTGAAAACTATGATACTTGGCCAAAACATGATTTTCAGCGGATGAAACGCACATTAGGGCAAAAAAACTGAAATGTTTGTTAGGTCTGAAAATACAACTTCAGGAGCAGGCTAAGAAAGAGTGAGATAAATGTAAATAGAAAATATGTATGACCAGACTGCAAAGTGGACAGTGAGAGTTCCTACAGTGGGCTCCTGTTCACTGCGATGTTACTGCAACTCTAGTCGAATGACCAGTGAGTGTGTCTTAAATACAGGCAAAACTGACAGTTGTCCCTAAGACTTTGGACAGATACGTTTCAGTCATTTGCAGGGCAACAAGTAATTGATTAGTGTCGGGCCTGGAACCTGTAGTCAATGGTTTCCAGACGTAGGGTGTTCTTCGCTGTTCCTACCCTGGGGAACACGGCCATCATGATTTTGGAGGAGACTGACCAATGTTTGTATTAGAGGGGGACATCCGAGCCCCAAACTTAATCATGGGGGAAGAAATCAAAGCTCCGTCGTTGACGCCTGGTGGGTAGATGTGGGTTGGCGTCGACAGTTGGAATCGAGTCTGCTGTTAGAACGTACGTGTGGTCGGATGCAGATGTAGGGACACAGAGCCCAGTTGTATTGGTGGGGATGATCATATACACTTGCCATTCGCAGAGCCACCATATTTGGTCCAGTACTGTCCATGATTGGGAAGGAATGTGTCTGATCTCGGCGCACCTGGTGACGTGAACTTGGTCCAAAGGGGTCTTCGGATCCGGTCCGCTGAAGTTGAAACAGGATGGATAACAGTCTGTTCGGTTGTTGCACTGGACATACGTTGCGGTATTGACTGTAGCTGCTAATGGTACTGCGACCATGGTATGTAGGCGGTCGAGCTTTGCTGGAAGGATTCTCTCAGATTACCCAGGATACAGTTGTAGGTGAGGTTGGCGAGTTCTTCGTTCTGTCGGTTGGACCATAGCTGTGGTTGGGCTACGGCAGTAGGCATGAGGGAACAGACATAACAACTCATTGGTCGTGGCGCGGGCTGTGAGTGCGGTGTATCTGTACCAACTGTTCCTCATCATCGGGTTGTAGTCGTTTTCTTCCTGTGTTTGGACATGGGCGAGAATAAGGTGTATCTACTCAGGCTTAGGTGTTCCTGCCGGACGGATTTTGAGTAGGCGTGTGGCGGATGGTTGTACGAAGGGGTTCACACCAATCACTTTGGGGACCATGGCTGGACTAGTAGTGCGGATTATGATAGTAAAGAGGGGGCCTTTTCCTGGTCGGTCCGGTCGGAGGCATAGGTTGATGCAGCCTTTTTGTTGGATATTGGTCGTAAGGTCTAGCATATGTTTACCATCTTTGATGGTGGTGGCTAACTTGGTGAAGTTAGCGGTCATGGTGGTAGCTTCTTTGGAAAGGGGCCATGTGATGGTTTTGTAGCCTGTATGGAGGAGGACCTGGTCCAAGGTGTCTGGCCAGACCACTCAGACTCTGGGAGCTTGTAGGTACCAATAAAAATAACTGGAGTCAGTCCTGTGTAATCCCAAGTGAGTAAGCTGTAGGCTGAGCAAAGGGACTTGAACGACGATTGGTGTCTTGGTTGATGGGATGCAGATCTGGGGGCCCCTGATCGTTTCCTGAACCAGCTAGTGGGGCATTCTCCTCCAGTGGGAGTGTACCAAGGTTCTGGTACGTTCTAAAAATAAAGATCCAGGACAGTTCTGGGGCTATTTCCCACCATAAATAGTGTCCAAAACATGCATTTTGCGATACAAAATAGTGGTTGCATTATAACAGGGTCCAGTCGGTTCTGGTGGGTGTTTGTATACGGAACTTGTGTGCAATTATGATGGGGATGTATACTTGACTATTTTGTATAGAAATAATCATCTAGCGATGTTCAGAAGTTCTGTTATGCCCGAATAAATTACTTTCATTTGGTGTCTTTATTTACAAGTGGTGGTTTAGAAACAGGCCCAGTCGGTTTTGGTTGGTGCTTTTACCCAGAATTTGTGTTTATTGTGCGAGTGGATGTATTTTCACTATTTTGTATAACAATAATGATCCAGGATGGTTCTGGAGCTATTTCCCACCAGAAACAGTGTCCAAAACAGGCATTTTGCGGTTAAAGTAGTGGTTGTATTAGAACCAGGACCAGGCGGTTCTGGTTCGTGTTTTTACCCAGAAATTGTGTCCAATGATGATGGGGAAGTATTTTTGATTATTCTTCATAAAAATAATATTCTAGGGATGTTCAGAAGTTCTGTTATGCCTGAATAAATGACCTCAATTTGGGCACTTTATTTACAAGTGGTTGTTTAGAACCAGGCCCAGTCGGTTCTGGTTGGTGCTTTACCCACAATTAGTGTCGATTGTGTGAGTGGATGTATTTTCACTATTCTCTGTAAGAATAAAGATCCAGGGATGTTCTGAGACTATTTCCCACCATAAATAGTGTCAAAAACATGCATTTTGCGACAAAAATAGTGGTTGTATTAGAACCAGGCCCAGTCGGTTCTGGTTTGTGTCTACACCCGTAACGTGTGTCCAATAGGAATGGGGTTGTATTTTTGACTATTCTCTATTAAAAAATATCATCTAGGGATGTTCAGAAGTTCTTCTATGCCCGAATAAATGACTTCCATTTGGGCACTTTATTTTGCATGGTGGTTGTAGTAGAACCAAGCCGAGTCGGTTCTGGTTGGTGCTTTTACCCAGAGTTAGTGTTGATTGTGTAGGTGGATGTATTTTCACTATTCTGTCTAAAAATAAAGATCCAGGATGGTTCTAGGGGTATTTGCCACCATAAATAGTCTCCAAAACATGCATTTTGCGATAAAAAAGAGTAGTTGCATTACAACTGGGTCGTCTCGGTTCTTGTTGCTGTTTATATCCGAAACTTGTGTCCAAAGATGATGGGGATGTATATTTTACTATTCTGTTTAAACATAATCATGCAGGGATGTTTTGGGGCTTTTTTTATACAAGAATCAAAAACCTCCATTATGGATCGTTATTTTGCATGGTGGTTGAATTAGAACCGGGCCCAGTCGGTTCTGGTTGGTGCTTTTACCAAGAATTAGTGTCAATTGATTTGATGGATGCATTTTCACTATTCTGTGTGAAATTAAAGATGCAGGGAATATTTCCCACCGTCAATAGTGTCCATAACAGGCACTTTGCGATTAAAATAGTGGTCCTATTAGAACCAGGCCCAGTCGGTTCTGGTTGATGTATGTAGCCGGAACTTGTGTCAAATGATAATGGGGATGTATTTTTGACTATTCTCTATAAAAATAATCATCTAGGGATTTTCAGAAGTTCTTTTATGCCCTAATCAATGACCTCCCTTTGGGCACTTTATTTTGCATAGTGGTTGTATTAGAACCAGGCCCAGTCGGTTCTGGTTTGTGTATACACCCGTAACTTGTGTCCGATGGGAATGGGGTTGTATATTTTACTATTCTGTATGAAAATCGTCATCTAGGGATGTTCAGAAGTTATTTTATGCCCGAATAAATGACCTCTATTTGGGCACTTTATTTTGCATGGTGGTTGTATTAGAACCAAGCCCAGTCAGTTTTGGTTGGGTCTTATACCCAGAGTTAGTATTGATTGTGTAGGTGGATGTATTTTCACAATTTTGTCTAAAATTAAAGATCCAGGATGGTTCTAGGGCTATTTCCCAGCATAAATTTTCTCCAAAACATGCATTTTGCGATAAAAAATAGTAGTTGCATTATAACTGGGTCCAGTCGGGTCTGGTTGCTGTTTATATCTGAAACTTGTGTCCAAAGATGATTGGGATGTATATTTTACTATTCTGTTTAAAAATAATCATGCAGGGATGTTTTGGGGCTTTTTTTATACAAGAATCAAAAACCTCCAATGGATCTTAATTTTGCATGGTTGTTGAATTAGAACCGGGACCAGTCGGTTCTGGTTGCCGCTTTTACCCAGATTTAGTGTCAATTGTGTGGATGGATGCATTTTTACTATTATGTGTAAAATTAAAGATGCAGGGATGTTTTGGGAATATTTCCCACCGTCAATAGTGTCCAAAACATTTTGCGATAAAAATAGTGGTTGTATTAGAACAAGGCCCAATCGGTTCTGGTTGGTGTATTTACCCAGAATTTGTGTTGGTTGAGTAGGTGGATGTAGTTTCACTATTTTCTATAAAAATAATGTTTCCCACCATAAACATTGTCCAAAACAGGCATTTTGCGATTAAAATAGTGGTCGTATTAGAACCGGGCCCAGTCGGTTCTGGTTGCCGCTTTTACCCAGATTTAGTGTCAATTGTGTGGATGGATGCATTTTCACTATTATGTGTAAAATTAAAGATGCAGGGATGTTTTGGGAATATTTCCCACCGTCAATAGTGTCCAAAACATTTTGCGATAAAAATAGTGGTTGTATTAGAACAAGGCCCAATCGGTTCTGGTTGGTGCATTTACCCATAATTAGTGTTGAATGTGTAGATGGATGTATTTTCACTATTCTGTGTAAAAATAATGATCCAGGATGGTTCTGGAGCTATTTCCCACCAGAAACAGTGTCCAAAACAGGCATTTTGCGGTTAAAGTAGTGGTTGTATTAGAACCAGGCCCAGTCTGTTCTGGTTAGTGAATTTACCCGAAAAATTGTATCCATTGACGATGGGGATGTATTTTTGATTATTATGTATAAAAATAATCATCTAGGGATCTTCAGAAGTTCTGTTATTCCCGAATCAATGACCTCCATTTGGGCACATTATTGACGGAGCTCACGACCATGATCCAGTGTGTGGCTCGGATGTGTCCCTCAAACACAAATACTGGTCAGTCTCATCCAAAGTCGTAATGGCTCAGTTCCCTTGAGTGGGAGCGGCAAGGAACGCCCTGCATTTGAAGACCATTGAAGGCAGGTTCCGGGCCTGTGTCGGCGCATCAGTCAGGCTGGGTAGCCGCCATGGCCCAGGTGATTTTCCAGGGCTGCCCTGCTCTTGACGTAGTGGCCACCCAGCGGGGCTGTGTGTGTGCCATGGTGGGAGACTCGTGCTGCCCCTTCATCCCTGCCGGCATGTCCTGCTCGGTCCATGATGCCCTGCAGGCTATTAGGAACATGCAGAGAGCTGGGACCGAAGATTCGGTCCCACAACGAGGATGGCTTGACTGGTTCTTCTCTGGCTCATGGAAACAGCCATTTCAATATTTCGATATTTTCACAGACACAAAAGGAGGGAATTGTGGGATGGACTGGCTAACTGGCTTAATAATTGTTTATTCTTGTCTTACCATGTGGTCATACTGGTTTTACCTTTGTTTGATAAGATCGTAGAATGCAAGGTAGACTAGCCAAACTGGTTTTACAATTGAATTAAAAGATCGTGGAATGTAAGACAGACTAACTAGTTGGCCTTGCAATTGTTTGTTCGCCTCGCGAAATGTAAGAAAGGCTGGCTAACAGGGTTTGCAATTGTTTCCTTGAATTGTGCGATGAAAAAAGGTTCAACTTCAGGAGTAACTGTCACTCTCCAGGTCATCTAGGGTCAGATGCAATGTATCCATAAAGGCAGAATTGTAAATTAAGAGTCTGGAGTCATAACTTGTAAAACTGTGTAAAACGGTCAGAGACACAAATGTCTCTCTATAAATAGTGTAATATCATCAAATTTTATAATTGAATAAGTTTTTCATTTGGCATCATTCTAATGGCTAGATATTAAGTTATAATGTAAACTATGATACCTGGCCAAAACATGATTTTCAGCGCATGAAAAGCACATTCAGGCAATAAAAACTGAAATGTTCTCCTGCTGCCAAACAAACTGTCAGAGACACATAGTTACTGTGTATATAGTGTAAAATCGTCCAATTCAAGTAAGTTTTGCATTTAGCATCATTCTAAGTGATAGAAATTAAGTTATAGTGAAAACTATGATACTTGGCCAAAACGTGATTTTCAGCGCATGAAACGCACGTTAAGGCAATAAAAACTGAAATGTTCCCCTGCTGCGAAACAAACTGTCAGAGACACATAGTTACTGTGTATATAGTGTATAATTGTCCAATTCAAGTAAGTTTTTCATTTGGCATCATTCTAAGTGATAGAAATTAAGTTACAATGAAAATTATGATACTTGGCCAAAACGTGATTTTCAGCGCATGAAACGCACGTTAAGGCAATAAAAACTGAAATGTTCCCCTGCTGCGAAACAAACTGTCACAGACATATAGTTACTGTGTATATAGTGTATTATCGTCCAATTGAAGTAAGTTTTTCATTGTTGGGTTTATTCTGTATTACTATTATAAATATATTTGTATTAATTCATTTCTTTGTTAAATCATTCTCTTTCTATTTTCAAAGTGTTGCGAGGTCACGAGTATTGCCAAATCATCTTTAACCTGGACGGCCTGTTCCAGGATGGTTATACAAACAATCCACCCAATCTGGGTCCTTGAGATTTGGTGGGCCCTTGGTGACGAGGCCAGGGCTATTCGGCCAATAACAAGAATGCTGTTATCGTTATGTAACCGTGCACTTCGGGTTTTTCGGTATGTAACAATTATATGATTATGATTATATTATATGATTCTTAGGTCAAGGAAGTTGTATAATTACTCTAATCTAAATGTTGTTAGGTCTAGTCTCCTGTTTTTGTTATTGGTAAAATACTTTGATTGTTATTGTAGTCCCAGATGTTGTTTTTACTCATACGTGATGGAATGATCAACAACTCTGTAAATTGTTTTGATTCATGGCAATAAGAGGCGTACGAAAACGTCTATTTGAGGAGACGTTCGGAAGTTGTAAGGTGACACTTGCTGACTCTCCCCTTCGGAGGCTTTTACCCATTGTTATCCATTTCTATTTAATTAAATGTCAATAATTGAATAAGATGTCTGCCTGCAGTTATTGATAATTACGGACGAAGATAATTATTAATGAACCTAACATTTTGGTCCTTCTGAGCCATGGAGGTCAATATACCGGAGCGAGAACCCAGGCGCTGCTGTTCGACATCTGGTAAGTGACCGTGCGCACGGCGTCTTCAAAACCCTTGGTGGGCCGGAGTTTTCGACGGGGGCGCCTGGATTCTCGGCGGTTGAAGACTTTTCCTGCTGGAGGGAGACATCTGATGGATCTCGGGTAAGTCCACATTAATGTCTGCATGTTGTGACGGTGTTTCCAAATGCGTTAAAGGGACATTGTATGTGAGGTCCATTGTGGGCTGGTTTCGTGTCCTGGGTGACGGCGACAAAACCCTGTGTTTATACTAGTCAATGGCAGGTACGGTGGGGCACTTTGCTGGAAAGTGTCCTGTGTCTCAGGGGTAGGCACGAATATATTGTATTGGAGGTACAATGTTGGGGCTGGAAAGTGTCCTGTGTCCTAAGGGTAGGCACGAATATGTTGTAAATGTTGTATGGTGTTTGTGTGGTTTCTGCAGTAAAATTAAGACAAGCCTAGGAAATACAGTCGAAGAGGTAATAATAATAATAATAATAATAAATATAATAAAGTTAACTGTGTGAGGCACACGAACTCACTACAAAAAAGTAAAATATGGGAAACACGTGTTGTAAGGCGGGTTTGGATGACGATCCAAAAAAATACGTCTAACTTGTAAGGCTTGGAAAAAATTGGAAAGACAAAGCGCTTTAAAAATATTACACAGCTATATTTATGGATAAATAAATATGGGTTTGCTGGCCAGCTTAAAATGCATAAAATGCAGGATAATATATGCACTAATGCATAGAGGTAATATACATATATAAATAATATGTCCGTGGATAAAAGTGTAACAGCTTGTTCCACAGACACTAATGGCGAAATAAGGCCGGGGAGAAGTTAAAAATACTATTTTGGAAAATAGTGGGGGCTCCCTCGGATAACGGGGATCTATTTAAGACCGTGGCGGCGGGAAAGTACTGTTTGGTAAGGAAAAATAGCGGGGCCTCCTCGGCTGACGGGGAAAATATTTACCGAGATAGGTGACGGGCGCGGAGGAAGTTTAACAAAAATAAAGGGAGCTAGAAAATTAATGGGGACACTGGTATTTGATTTGGTTAATCCGGGTATGACGTTTTGTGATTACAATAAATTGGGTTTTTTTTGTGATGCTGGGGCTTGTATAACAACAATTAGAATGGTTATTTCCAAGTGCTGGTGGTGCTTTGTTAATATAACCTATATGTACTGTCAATTTACAGCAATGTGATGGCTTATTGCAGCTTGGTTTTTGATCCCGTCCGCTAGCGGGAAGATGGTGTTTAAAAAGACAAAAGAATATATACAAAATGATCCTTTAAATGTTTAGCAGGGAATGTCACCTGTGTTTTTATTATGCTCTAGACTTGCCAAATAATGTGTCGACTGCGGGAGAAGCGTTCTGGTGCAGCGGCTGCTGATTAGATGGGAGTGAAACATGTGGGCCGCGGGGCAGACGATTTAACTGTGTTGGGCTTTCGGGAGCGTTCGGACCGTGTAAACGACTAAAATTTTGTGATCCCTTCCGTGAAGACATTATAATAATAATAATTGGCCTTGGGGGTGCTGAAGCAAACTTGAGGGCAGAAAATGGGTTTTTGCCATATTGTTGTGCTTGCAGCATACATATTCTGGATATATGGGGTCTTGGAAAAATATTGTGATGTAGTTGAATATCGGAAGAGGGGTTAATTTGACTGTTTAATGGTTGTCTTCTCTAAAAAGCGTTATATTTGGGCACAGGGAAAAAGCTGGTTTGTAAACATAAGATAACAATGCTGTTTTTGCAGCAAGAGTGGAGGTCATAGTTAACGGCTTATGGCGTTTTCTGTTTGGACTTTTCAGAATAAGAACAATACATGGTCTGCAAGAAATGCAAGGTTATGCGAATGCTTTCACATTCATTTTTTGGGTTTTAAAATGAAATGTATATTAAGAGGATAGAAAATCTGTCTAGTAAAAGGTTGATTTTGGTAAAAAGCTTTGGATTTGGGAATAGACCAAAATAGTCATTTTTGAGCAATTGTGGATTTCAAAGGGCTCTTAGTTAAAGGAAACTAGCTTTTGGAGGATAAAATAATATTAATACTATTTCAGAATATTTTGATTGTTCAAAATACTTTAATCCAGGAGGTTGGCTGGTTAAAAAAAAAAGGCCAGGATGACAAAATTTACAATATTATGGTATATTGGTGACAATAAGGTTTTTAAAACATTGAAGTTTGTAATTAGGAATTGCCTAACAAAAGGTTGATTTCTCTAATTTAATTGTTGTAGATTTTTGTTTTGGTAACAGGCTATGGGAAATGACTCTTGTCTTAAGTAAACATCATATGAGGTGATTTACAAAGTATATAGTAGGTATTGAATTATTTGGCTGTTAACGACATCAGATGGGAAATTTACAATGCAATAGTGGCATGATAAAATTCATGGCATTCATCCAAATAATTAGGTGAATTGTAGATAAAATAATTGGTTTAGGATGAGCATATTTTCCCTAAGAATGGAGTAACATGGAATGTTTTTCAAAGTGCACTTGAAAGAACATTGTCTGTTGTCCTGGCGGGAGGAAATATGCTTTGTCACAGGTCATATTGATGACTTTAAGGATATTACGGATTGGATAAGCATTGGTCAATTGATACAACCAAATAACGTTGCTTTTTACTGCTTTAAGGGCATGCAAATTGGTGAGAACTTTAGCAACGATGGGGTTAATACGCCTGAATGTTACAGTGATAACAAGTGGCAATAACAAGCTTAGATAAGGGAGGGAAAGGAGAAATTCTCCAAATTCCAGAATCTGGCTTAGAAACAGGTTATGTTAGTCGTTTTGGGTTTTTGACAGGATGTGGTAGTACATGAATTCTGGGAAATTTCGGGAAATTGGGGACCCATATCTAAAACAAATTTGAGAAAAAATGTGTAAATAGGCTCTATTTGGCGCTGGATGCACAAATTCTAGTGGGGCCTTTCATGTTTTGAAACAAGTGACGCTTTAGGTAGATGGGTTGTCTATGAACAAAATGGGATGGGCGAAATTCGCTTACAAATTCGGCGTGTTATCTTGGTTCATAGAATTTGGAGTCAAGGCGACGTAATAAAGGCCATAGGCGTCATGTTGTATAAATAAGCCGTGGATGAATTTGTTTTACAAATGGGGGAGATTATTTTATCACCTGGAAAATAAAAAAGTGGAAACAAAATTGGATGGCCGCATTAAAAGGTGATTGGCATGCTATTAGAGGAAATTGGGATTTTCCAAAAACCTGATAGGGGGCCATTAGGTCATGGCGGCTGTGAAAATAAAAACCTTAGATGTGAAACTATTGCCACCTCAATTCGGGGAACAAACAGCTAAACTGATAGCATTAAAAAGGATATAACTTTGTGTGAAACTTGAAGGTAATTTTTTACAAACGGTTAAAATGCTAGAGTGGGGGTGTGTATATTAAAGGATCTACTAATGAATGCGGGGTGGATCCAGACCTTCCGGAATGTGGGGTATTCATGGCGTCCTCGAGAATTTGTGGATTTTCTCCGGGTACTCCAGTTTACTCCCACAAAATGAAATTATGGATGCTAGACTGGTTGAACACACTAAATTCTTCTTTTTATGAGTGTGAGCGTGAATGATAGTTTGTCTTTTTGTGTTTTTTGATTGGCAGACCACCAAGACATAATCTATCAATAAAAGATCAATAAAGAAAATAATTTGGGCTTGAGTCAAGGGAAGTCCTATGCCTCGACAAGGGGGAGGTGGCCTTGCTACAACGACACTACAAGGCTTATGGTTTAAATCTATATGCATACCCACATATCCATCTCAAAAAATACATATAGATTTTATTTTATTAGATCATATAGATATCATTCCACGATATGGAATTCCAGAAACTATTTATAGTGATAATGGCTCCCATTTTGTTAAAATAATAGTTGTCTACCATCCACAATTGGCGGACCTTATATGAAGTCCTGTTTGGTAGACCTTACAAATTGTTATTATTCACTACACAATGACAATTGGATGATGAGGCGAATCTATCAGAGAAAAAAACGCACACACCAAATTTAGACTATCAGAGGGAGATGTTGCTTCTCAACAGGAAACGGACGAAGCGACGGTGATTCTTGAAGACTGGATGCTGATACGCAGCATAAAAGAAGAAACATCGGAGCAACGCAAAGTGGGAGGGTCCTTGTTACTGAAAGGGGACACGGATGCACCTTTCCCACAGTAAGAAGGTTGTCTAAATTGAAACGTTTCAAGAGGAAAAATGCCTAAACAAAGACAAAAAGTCATGTTGAAAACAATTATTGCTTTTGAGGCAAGGAGATTAATGATGATTGTGATTCTATTCCTTTCCACAGTAGGGTTGTTTTCTCCAGTTGGAGAAAAAGGCGGAGGCGTTTCAATTGAGGATACACCTTCTTACGGGAGGGTAAACCGAGAAACATACACATTTACATTTAATTAACATTACCTACTAAATCAAATTTCCAAATTGAAAATATATATTTGGACTCGGGGACGTCCCGGTTGCCATACAAGGGGTCAATCTATGGTGGGAAATATGTGTGGTACATTAACAGCAAAACATTGAAGATTGGGAAAAGCCTTGTTGCAGAAATTGGTCAAGATTGGAAAGCTCGGACTGACATATTAACCTGTGAAATTTACTTCTGAAACAGGGATTTCCCAAACGGGGGATAATTGGGCGCTGTTAATGGAGTGTAAAGAGGACAAGCACTAGGTGGAGCTACTTTGGTAAAAGGGTGGTCTCAATTGAAACATTGAGGGGACGGGTAAGATAAACTTTCTGACTTAATAAAATACGGGAAACACCAATATTAATTGAAAAGATTATTGCTCAGCAAGCAATACCATAAAACTATAGGGAACTCTTTTATATTGGGTTTGACGTCTCCATATGGTTTCAATTGAGACTAAACCATCTTACAAAGGATTAGGATAACCTACCAGACAAGGGAAAATACGATGGGATCTAACAACTCCCTCAATCACCATTCTTTTGGGGAAAAGTGTTTTTACAAATGAAAAAACGTGTCCTACTTGGCAAGAAAAAAAGAATATTGAAACAGTGTTTATCCTGTTACGCAGTAAATAGGAAGTCAATTTTTCCACTGTTTAATCATTTTACCTGCTTAAACCTTACAGGGCATGGTCTGAAGCTGGGGGCGATAAATGAGACGTGGTGTACCGGCATTCTAAAACAAACTACACCCCTGATACCACGTTCTGGCCTATGGTGGCGGGGTGGTAGATAAATTATACGACTCCTGCCGAAACGCGGCAGGACTAGGTACTTTGGTCTCACTGCTCTTACCGGTGTCTGTTTTTCCATCCACAGTGGAGGAGATACAATTGGCGGCTCAGAATTCGGAGGTGAAGGGTCGACCCTCCCGACATGGTCGAGAGGCATGGAGGGAAGGAGATCCAACATACATTGATGCGATTGGCATCCCCCGGGGCGTACCAGATGAGTATAAGCTGGCTAATCAGATCGCAGCAGGTTGGGAGTCCATCTTCCTTCTAATCACCCCAAACAAAAATGTGGATAGAATAAATTACTTACATTACAATGTCCAAAACTTGGAAATTATGTTAAACAGGGATTTGTGGGCATGAAGGAACAACTGGCAGCTACCAGTCTGATGGCGTTCCAGAATCGCATAGCGGTGGATATGATCCTTGAAAAAGGGGGCGTGTGTGCAATGTTTGGAAAACAATGTTGCACCTTCATACCGAACAACACGTCACCCAGTGGATCTCTCACCAGGGCCATTACTGGCCTGCAAACACTGAACCGCAATATGCAAGAACACTCTGGAGTAGATACGTCCGCATTGTCAGATTGGTGGGATAAGACCTTTGGAAAATCTAAAGATTTGGCTACATCCTTCGTGGTGACTATAGGCACAATTACCGCTATCCTAACATTGTGTGGGTGATGTAGTATCCCCTGTTTGCGCTCCTTGCTAAGCCGACTTGTAACTACTGCAATTGCCCCTACAAATTCTAAAGTACATGAGTTGTATCTTATGGGACGGTTTGGGGAAAGCAGTGAGGTCCAGGAGTACGGTAAATCCGAGGACCAATTGGACGAATATAATTATGTTCTTTCTCTTTCAGACCAGCCATGGGAGTAAGGAGTAGGCGGGAAAAATCCCAGTCACCCGACATTTCCATTCGTGATTACTAAAAAATGATTAATAACATACATATTATAAAAACGGGGGAATGTTGGGTTTATTCTGTATTACTATTATGAATATATTTGTATTAATTCATTTCTTTGTTAAATCATTCTCTTTCTATTTTCAAAGTGTTGCGAGGTCACGAGTATTGCCAAGTCATCTTTAACCTGGACGGCCTGTTCCAGGATGGTTATACAAACAATCCACCCAATCTGGGTCCTTGAGATTTGGTGGGCCCTTGGTGACGAGGCCAGGGCTATTCGGCCAATAACAAGAATGCTGTTATCGTTATGTAACCATGCACTTCGGGTTTTTCTGTATGTAACCATTATATGATTATGATTATATTATATGATTCTTAGGTCAAGGAAGTTGTATAATTACTCTAATCTAAATGTTGTTAGGTCTAGTCTCCTGTTTTTGTTATTGGTAAAATACTTTGATTGTTATTGTAGTCCCAGATGTTGTTTTTACTCATTCGTGATGGAATGATCAACAACTCTGTAAATTGTTTTGATTCATGGCAATAAGAGGCGTACGAAAACGTCTATTCGAGGAGACGTTCGGAAGTTGTAAGGTGACACTTGCTGACTCTCCCCTTCGGAGGCTTTTACCCATTGTTATCCATTTCTATTTAATTAAATGTCAATAATTGAATAAGATGTCTGCCTGCAGTTATTGATAATTACGGACGAAGGTAATTATTAATGAACCTAACATTCATTTAGCATCATTCTAAGTGATAGAAATTAAGTTATAGTGAAAACTATCATACAGGGCCAAAACATGATTTTCAGCGCATGAAACGCACGTTAAGGCAATAAAAACTGAAATGTTCCCCTGCTGCGAAACAAACTGTCAGAGACACATAGTTAATGTGTATATAGTGTAAAATAGTCCAATTCAAATAAGTTTTGCATTTAGCATCATTCTAAGTGATAGAAATTAAGTTAAAGTGAAAACTATGATACTTGGCCAAAACGTGATTTTCAGCGCATGAAACGCACGTTAAGGCAATAAAAACTGAAATGTTCCCCTGCTGCGAAACAAACTGTCAAAGACACATAGTTACAGTGTATATAGTGTATAATTGTCCAATTCAAGTAAGTTTTTCATTTGGCATCATTCTAAGTGATAGAAATTAAGTTATAGTGAAAATTATGATACTTGGCCAAAACGTAATTTTCCGCGCATGAAACGCACGTTAAGGCAATAAAAACTGAAATGTTCCCCTGCTGCGAAACAAACTGTCAGAGGCACATAGTTACTGTGTATATAGTGTAAAATCGTCCAATTCAAGTAAGTTTTGCATTTAGCATCATTCTAAGTGATAGAAATTAAGTTATAGTGAAAATTATGATACTTGGCCAAAACGTGATTTTCAGCGCATGAAACGCACGTTAAGGCAATAAAATCTGAAATGTTCCCCTGCTGCGAAAAAAACTGCCAGAGGCATATAGTTACTGTGTCTATAGTGTAAAATCATCCAATTCAAGTAAGTATTGCATTTAGCATCATTTTAAGTGCTAGAAATTAAGTTATACGGAAAATTATGATACTTGGCCAAAACGTGATTTTCAGCGCATGAAACGCACGTTAAGGCAATAAAAACTGAAATGTTCCCCTGCTGCGAAACAAACTGTCAGAGACATATAGTTACTGTGTATATAGTGTATTATCGTCCAATCCAAGTAAGTTTTTCATTTAGCATCATTCTAAGTGATAGAAATTAAGTTATAGTGAAAATTATGATACTTGGCCAAAACGTGATTTTCAGCGCATGAAACGCACGTTAAGGCAATAAAAACTGAAATGTTCCCCTGCTGCGAAACGAACTGCCAGAGGCACATAGTTACTGTGTCTATAGTGTAAAATCGTCCAATTCAAGTAAGTATTGCATTTAGCATCATTCTAAGTGCTAGAAATTAAGTTATAGTGAAAACTATGATACTTGGCCAAAACGTGATTTTCAGCGCATGAAACGCACGTTAAGGCAATAAAAACTGAAATGTTCCCCTGCTGCGAAACAAACTGTCAGAGGCACATAGTTACTGTGTATATAGTGTATAATTGTCCAATTCAAGTAAGTTTTTCATTTTGCATCATTCTAAGTGCTAGAAATTAAGTTATAGTGAAAACTATGATACTTGGCCAAAACGTGATTTTCAGCGCATGAATTGCACATTAAGGCAATAAAAACTGAAATGTTCCCCCGCTGCGAAACAAACTGTCAGTGACACATAGTTACTGTGTATATAGTGTATAATCGTCCAAATAAAGTAGATTTTTCATTTGATATCATTCTCGGTGATGGAAGTTAGGGTTAGGGTTAGGATTAGGGTTAGGTTAAGTTATAGTGAAAACTATGATACTTGGCCAAAACGTGATTTTCAGTGCATGAAACGCACATTAGGGCAAAAAAACTGAAATGTTTGTTATGTCTGAAAATACAACTCAGGAGCAGGCTAAGAAAGAGTGAGATAAATTTAAATAGAAAATAAGTATTACCAGACTGCAAAGTGGACAGTGAGAGTTCCTACAGTGGGGTCCTGTTCACTGCGATGTTACTGCAACTCTAGTCGAATGACCAGTGAGTGTGTCTTAAATACAGGCAAAACTGACAGTTGTCCCTAAGACTTTGGACAGATACGTTTCAGTCATTTGCAGGGAAACAAGTAATTGATTAGTGTCGGGCCTGGAATCTGTAGTCAATGGTTTCCAGACGTAGGGTGTTCTTCGCTGTTCCTACCCTGGGGAACACCGCCATCATGATTTTGGAGGAGACTGACCAGTGTTTGTATTAGAGGGGGACATCCGAGCCCCAAACTGAATCATGGGGGAAGAAATCAAAGCTCCGTCGTTGACGCCTGGTGGGTAGATGTGGGTTGGCGTCGACAGTTGGAATCGAGTCTGCTGTTAGAACGTACGTGTGGTCGGATGCAGATGTAGGGACACAGAGCCCAGTTGTATTGGTGGGGATGATCATATACACTTGCCATTCGCAGAGCCACCATATTTGGTCCAGTACTGTCCATGATTGGGAAGGAATGTGTCTGATCTCGGCGCACCTGGTGACGTGAACTTGGTCCAAAGGGGTCTTCGGATCCGGTCCGCTGAAGTTGAAACAGGATGGATAACAGTCTGTTCGGTTGTTGCACTGGACATACGTTGCGGTATTGACTGTAGCTGCTAATGGTACTGCGACCATGGTATGTAGGCGGTCGAGCTTTGCTGGAAGGATTCTCTCAGATTACCCAGGATACAGTTGTAGGTGAGGTTGGCGAGTTCTTCGTTCTGTCGGTTGGACCATAGCTGTGGTTGGGCTACGGCAGTAGGCAAGAGGGAACAGACATAACAACTCATTGGTTGTGGCGCGGGCTGTGAGTGCGGTGTATCTGTACCAACTGTTCCTCATCATCGGGTTGTAGTCGTTTTCTTCCTGTGTTTGGACATGGGCGAGAATAAGGTGTATCTACTCAGGCTTAGGTGTTCCTGCCGGACGGATTTTGAGTAGGCGTGTGGCGGATGGTTGTACGAAGGGGTTCACACCAATCACTTTGGGGACCATGGCTGGACTAGTAGTGCGGATGGTGATAGTAAAGAGGGGGCCTTTTCCTGGTCGGTTCGGTCGGAGGCATAGGTTGATGCAGCCTTTTTGTTGGATATTGGTCGTAAGGTCTAGCATATGTTTACCATCTTTGATGGTGGTGGCTAACTTGGTGAAGTTAGCGGTCATGGTGGTAGCTTCTTTGGAAAGGGGCCATGTGATGGTTTTGTAGCCTGTATGGAGGAGGACCTGGTCCAAGGTGTCTGGCCAGACCATTCAGACTCTGGGAGCTTGTAGGTACCAATAAAAATAACTGGAGTCAGTCCTGTGTAATCCCAAGTGAGTAAGCTGTAGGCTGAGCAAAGGTACTTGAACGACGATTGGTGTCTTGGTTAATGTGATGCAGATCTGGGGGCCCCTGATCGTTTCCTGAACCAGCTAGTGGGGCATTCTCCTCCAGTGGGAGTGTACCAAGGTTCTGGTACGTTCCCCCCATGTGGTTGAACACAGAGCGGTGATGATGATGGCCAAAATCACACGGTGAGGTCCGTCCCAACGTGGAGAAGACCAGCACTTTCTTTTTATCACCTTGACGAGTACCAGGTCTCCTGGGGACAGGACCTCCTCTGTGGGAGACAGAGAAGATGTCGGCAGATTATTTTGCATTCATCACAGTTCTTTCTTGGAACATTTTGCATAACCACTTATTGAGGGATTCTGTTTCTCCTTTCTCTTTTACCACCAGATCTTTTTCCCACATTGTTAGTGGAAGATTCTGTCTTTCACTGCCTCAAATGGTGTGCATCACTGTGCTGTTGGAATGATTATCATGTACGTTTCTACCAGGCTCAGGCATTCTTGCCATGGTTTTCCTGTATCTTCCATGGTTTTTCTGAGTCTGAGTTTTACTGTTCTAATGGTTTGTTCGACGAGTCCAGCACTTTGGTTCAGTTTGATGAAATCCATGTTCAGAAGCTCGAAGGGATATGTTCCTGTTTGCCTTGTTCCATGCTTGGGTTGTTCATTGCCTTGAGAGTTGTGTCTACAGCAGTTTAGACAGTTTCTGCAAAATAATTGAGGTAAGTTTGGAGACCTCTGGGAACATGCATTGTTTGTTGTACTGTACTGATCATCCCTCCTGTTGAGACATGGCTCCTCCCATGGCTCAATTTGGCAATTACTTCAAACAATGATCGTGTCACGCATGGCTTGTTTTCTACTGCATAGAGTCCGTTCTTGTGTTGAGTGGCTCCTTCTGTTTCCCATTGCAGTTTCTCTTTTTCTGGGGAATGATTTTGCATTTCTCTTAGGAATTCAGCAGGGATTGGGCTGTGTCTTTCCACCGTCACGTCTTGTTCTAGGAATAGTCTACATGCCTCTGTCAGTGCCACTATTTCTGCGGCTTGTGCAGACCAGTCGCCGGGGAGTCGTCCTGTCTTGAGGTTGTCTTTTTGAGTCACCACGGCATATACGTTGTGTTTTTCTCCATCCAGGGTTTTTGATGATGATCCATCCCCATAGGCAATGTGTCCGGGGGGCAATGGGTTGTCCATTAGGTCATTATGCATATACGTGGTTAATTATGATTCGTTGAGTGGTAAAGAATATGACATATTTTACTCATTCTTTTTAGTATAGCTGTTTCATTTTGATATCATATTTTACTCATTCTTTTTAGTATAGCTGTTTCATTTTGATATCATATTTTACTCATTCTTTTTAGTATAGCTGTTTCATTTTGATATCACATTTTACTCATTCCTTTTGTTGTGGCGGTCTTGTTTTAGAGTCGCCACTGGTTCCCAACTCAAATACAATATGAACAGAAGGATGGGTCTGAGACTCCTCAACTATAATGTTAACAAAAGGCTCTTCCTGAGATTCTTATTTCAAGGTGGGATCCACACTGATAAGAGACCAGATGGAGGACTTCAAAGGGCAGAGGAACAAAGAGCAGGGCGGAGGGTCGGGACTTTATAGGACCAGCGGAGACAGAGGTCTGGATGATGTGGATTCAAGGCTGGAAGATGTGGAGCCCAGAGAAACCCCCCCTCACAGCAGCCCTGGACCAGCCCACATCTCATTATTAATCAGCGAATGAATATGCATTTTTGTTGGACTATAACTGGGCAAACGCGGGTTTGGACAATGTCTTTTCCATCCTCCGCTTTGGGACATCAACACTCAGCGGGCTTATTCTATGGGAGGGAGACCCGGAGCTCTGTATGAATCAATTTGAATGGAATAAATCATCTGTGGATAAACTCGCTCAACCCTGGTTTGTCTCCTCCGATGCTGAACACGCTCCATTGTTAGACTGGAGACTACAGAGTTAAGGAATTGGAGTCAGGTAAAATATTTATAGTCTAACAGTTTTGGTGACCCAGTCCGTGAGTCGGTTGCGTAGACAGATAGGGGTTAAGGCCGATAACTCCGTCCGTGAACCAGGGAGGAGACTGCGTAGACATATGGGTTAAGGCCAGCCGCGGACTCTAAAACACGTCGGCGAACGTGGAGTCGCGGTTATCGAAACACGTCAGCGAACGTGGGAATAAGGAAAAGTTAAACACGTCAGCGAACGTGGGAATAAGGAAAAGTTAAAACACGTCAGCGAACGTGGGAATAAGGAAAAGTTAACCACGTCAGCGAACGTGAGGGAGCGCCGGCGAGCGTGAGACCTTTCTCTTGGGACTTCTCCGACAGGCGCCTGATCAACTGAAAGGTAAGCAGAATACCTATTACTGAAACGTTAAAATTCTGCTATTGGATTTTTAAATTATGGAGAAGTGACTATAGAAAGGGGATATCGGGAATAGGAGATTCCGAAAAGGTTGTAATATATCTAGAGTCGGAATTAATGACGATCCCAGAACGGTCGTTTTGAGATAGAGAAAACGGTCGTATGAAACAAAGGAACAAGAGATTCCGGAAAGAGTTGTATGCAGGAGTTATTTTAAAGTCTTCAGCAGGGAAACGACTGGGTCCACAGATGTTTGATTCCAAGAATTGATTCTAAAAAAAAAAAAAAAAAAAAAAAAAAAGTAACAATAATTCCTAGAATTGAACATACTAAAATTCCAAATTTATCCGGAGTCTTGATCTAGATTGAATTGGTGAAAATGGAAGGATGTGAGAGTGCGGGAGAATGTGGAGAATGGAATGAATTGACAATTTTGTATGCAGATGTGGAAGCACAGGTTCTGAGTGGTGTTCAAGTTAAAAAAACAACCAAAAATAAGACGCGAGTTGGTGAAACAATTTAGTACTTTAAAAGAAAATGTACATTTTGTAGGTCAAAAGCATGAATGGAATATGAATAACTTGTCCATTGCTTTGCGGAAAGTAGAGCATGACGTCACAGCTAAGGAGGTGGAGCTCCGAAGGAGAAAAGAGGAGGTGTGGAGGTGGAGGCGGGGGTCGATACTGAGAAAGGAGGAGGAGTTGAAACAGCATAGATTGGCAATACACAACCTGGTAATTGCGTCAATAGCTTTGGCTGCGGTGAGGGCCCCCACCTAGATCGAACCAACTTTGACTCTTGTACCTTCAGCGCCTCCACTGAATAATAAAGCTCCATTAAAACCTCACGGTATACCCATACAAGCACCAATAGTGACTTTAGGTGGACCATTGATCCTTGACGTTGAGAATGAGGAGGAAGCTATGTCCTCCGAGGCAAAAGGCCTCATAGGAAAAGCATGTAATCTCGAACACGCGAAAGATAGGACAGAACGATCCTGAGTTGACTTGACTGACCGAGAGGACAATGATGAAAAAGAAATGACCAAAGGGACTCGACAGAAAAATGAAATAAAGAAAGGTAGGAAAAAAGGAAAAGATGACTTGACTGACAATCTTATACTGTTTGAGGACGCGAATCGACAATCAGACTATAACTCAGATAATGATTCAGACATTGCAGGTGAACAGGAGAATGAGAGTGTGGACATGTATAAACAGGCTCTACCAGATTTGGGATCTCATTACGCCCTTCGCCCACGTAACAATGGGGCAAAAGAGACACCAGACAAGACTGCCGCGCCAAAACCAAAGCCCAGCGCAAAGCGGGTACAAGCTACATCTGGAGGTATGTATCCCCTCCGCCCTCAGGGAGCAGAAATGATATTTGAACCTCTTGGTCTTAGAGATGTGGCTACATTGGCTGACCAACTCCCTCCAATGGCAAATGGAGGAAGTACATGGCTGATGAAGTTTTTGGCCCTAATGAGCGGACAGAATTGTGCGCTTGGTGACATGAGACAGGCCATATCAGCTTCCTGCTCTCATCATCAATTACAAATGATAGAGGAGGAAGCAGAAACTATCAGGTACCCACACGAAACCCCATTGTCCCAGGTATCGGGCGCCTTATTTACGGCAATTTAAAATACCTTCCCAAGATCCCATGACATGGCTCCAACCGTGTTTCCATACATCGATGGAGTGGGAGGTCCGGTACACTATGAAAAGTGCATTAATGCCTGGATAGATAGTACCGGCCGACACCCATCGGGCAGATTAGATAATATCCTCTTATTCCGAACAGCTGTTGTCGAGGGTCTTCCAGAACCTGTGAAAAAGGAGTTGAAAAAGGACCCTGACTTGTTGACTGGTGATGAACCAAGGTTTAAACGTCACCTGTCTCACCATTGTAAGATGTATGATAGCGAGAAGGTAAAAGAAAAAGCCGAGTCGCTAAATATGAATTCTGCTCTGGTAAAATTACAACTTTCCAAATTTTATAGTGAATCCAAAAAATCTAAACAGGAAAAGACAAACCAATCTGCCCAGATGTTCCAGGGCCATGGTCGGGCTCGAGATGGTGGTCAGTTCCATGATGGATACGGTGGTCGCAGGGGTGGTTTCTCTGGTGGCCGGGGAAAAGGGTACTCGAGACCGGGCCAACAAGACAACTGTTTTACATGTGGCCGTCCTGGACACTGGAGACATGAGTGTCCCAGTCAGCGACAGTACCCGCGGCAACCCCCAACACAACAGGGGGGGCCACCACATCAACAGCGGCCCACGCGCGGAGGAGCAAGAGGCACTGGCAGACCATGGCGGTCACAGCAGCCAGCTCAGTCAACTGGACAATATTACCAGGGTGGAGATGATCCTCACAGTCCATGGGATCCTCCACACTCCGAATAGGGGTGCCCGAGAGGCTCGGTAAGCAGGGGAACGGCAGACCCAATGCTTCATATGAGAATCAACGGCGTCCAAACATCAGCTTTGGTGGACACGGGAGCAACATACTCATCTTTGAACATGCCGCTCACAGCCGGTTGTCTCTCCTCTTCAACCATAACTTTGGTCGGCTTCTCGGGATCTCCTCAAGCTCTGCCTATTACCAGACCGCTGCAAACGGAAATACCCCACCTAAAACAGACTCTATTTCATTCCTACGTCCATTCACCCCAAACACCTGTGAATTTAATGGGAAGAGACTTGTTGATGTCTATTGGAGCTACCATCTTATGTGGGCCGGATGGCCTCACAGTGACTTTACCAAATGGTGCAAAGATTCCGTGTTCGCAACCAGTACGAACATGTGGACAATGGTTGATGTGTCCCTTGCAACAAGACACCGAGGTAGCAACAATCTATTGGTCATGTCTTGAGCCTGAAACTCCGGCCACTGGGGGACTGTTGTTTGTTTATCACCAGTGGAAATCATTCATTGATTCACTCCGGCCTTACCATCCGCCCAAGGATGACTTTCATTGTACTTTGTTTTATGACACAGAAGATGACTTAGTCTATCGAGACCGTTTTCAGAAGGTTCTTGGAACACCCTGGCAATTGAAATCCACCAAAATATTTGTGGGTCCAGAAGGCGTAGCTTCATATGTTGATTTGGACGAATCGCAAAAAGTGTGGTACAAAATGTCGGATACAGCCGACCCCCACATTTCTTTGGCTCTGTCTTATGGTCACGAAGCTCGTCAACTCGGTCCCATGGTCAAGAAACTTCTTAAAGTCACTGACTGGCAGTCCACTGACCTACCAGGGCTGACTTATTCCAAATTGCATGACTCTTATCAGATTGACCCACATGCCCCATTGATAAACTCCTCCATTTTGGAGGAACAAATCTTGACTCGAGAACATGGTAGGGAATTGACTGATCACCACCAGACAGAGGAGTTACTGCCTTAACGTGCGTTTCATGCGCTGAAAATCATGTTTTGGCCGAGTATGATAGTTTTCACTATAACTTAATTTCTATCACTTAGAATGATGCTAAATGAAAAACTTACTTGAATTGGACGATAATACACTATATACACAGTAACTATATGTCTCTGACAGTTTGTTTGCAGCAGGGGAACATTTCAGTTTTTATTGCCTTAACGTGCGTTTCATGCGCTGAAAATCACGTTTTGGCCAAGTATCATAATTTTCACTATAACTTAATTTATATCACTTAGAATGATGCCAAATGAAAAACTTACTTGAATTGGACAATTATACACTATATACACAGTAACTATGTGTCTCTGACAGTTTGTTTCGCAGCAGGGGAACATTTCAGTTTTTATTGGCTTAACGTGCGTTTCATGCGCTGAAAATCACGTTTTGGCCAAGTATCATAGTTTTCATTATAACTTAATATCTAGCCATTAGAATGATGCCAAATGAAAAACTTATTAAATTATAAAATTTGATGATATTACACTATGTATAGAGAGACATTTGTGTCTCTGACAGTTTTACACAGTTTTACAAGTTATGACTCCAGACTCTTAATTTACAATTCTGCCTTTATGGATACATTGCATCACCACCCCCTGAGTGGATCACTTACCTCTCACTGTCTTTCACTTACCTTCATTCAGCATGTAGGTGTCAGATCACCTTGTACCTAATGTCTATTCATATTAACTCACCCGAAGTTATTACACAGAAGGGATTGTGTTGTGTTACCCCAAGTTTAGAGTCCCAACGGATGTGGGAAACTTACAGCGTCTGTCTGCCAGAGAGCAGCAGCTGGAACCGATTGTGACCAGGGTGGCATGGGTCCCTGATCATGTCCCTGGCTCTGCTGAGGTAACGAGGGCTGGCAATGTCTTCCAGTGAGGGCAGAGTAGCCGACGTTCTTCTGCGTAGTGGTGATACCTTTCTAAATAGCCTTTTTGTCTGCTGCCGTTCTTCCCGCGTACCACCAAATGTGCTTTTTATGTGCTGATAAGCACGTTTTGGTCGAATATGAAAGTTTCCAAGTGTGCACTTGACCCTAGATGACCTGGAGAGTGACAGTTACTCCTGAAGTTGAACCTCTTTTCATCGCACAATACAAGGAAAAAATTGCAAACCCTGTTAGCCAACCTTTCTTATATTTCTCGAGGCGAACAAACAATTGCAAGGCCAACTAGTTATTCTTTCTTACATTCCACCATCTTTTAATTCAATTGTAAAACCAGTTTGGCTAGTCTACCTTGCATTCTACGATCTTAAAAAACAAAGTTAAACCAGTATGACCACATGGTGCGACAAGAATAAACAATTATTAAGCCAGTTAGCCAGTCCATCCCACAATTCCCTCCTTTTGTGTCTGTGAAAATATCGAAATATTGAAGTGGCTGTTTCCATGAGCCAGAGAAGAACCAGTCAAGCCATCCTCGTTGTGGAACCGGATCTCCGGTCACAGCTCTCTGCATGTTCCTAATAGCCTGCAGGGCATCATGGACCGAGCAGGACATGCCGGCAGGGATGAAGGGGCAGCACGAGTCTCCCACCATGAAACACACACAGCCCCGCTGGGTGGCCACTCCGTCAAGAGCAGGGCAGCCCTGGAAAATCACCTGGGCCATAGCGGCTACCCAGCCTGACTGATGCGCCGACACAGGCCCGGAACCTGCCTTCAATGGTCTTCAAATGCAGGGCGTTCCTTGCCGCTCCCACTCAAGGGAACTGAGCCATTAGGATTTTGGATGAGACTGACCAGTATTTGTGTTTGAGGGACACATCCGAGCCACACACTGAACAGGGATTTGTGGCCATGAAGGAACAACTGGCAGCTACCAGTCTGATGGCGTTCCAGAATCGCATAGCGGTGGATATGATCCTTGAAACAGGGGGCGTGTGTGCAATGTTTGGAAAACAATGTTGCACCTTCATACCGAACAACGCGTCACCCAGTGGATCTCTCACCAGGGCCATTACTGGCCTGCAAACACTGAACCGCAATATGCAAGAGCACTCTGGAGTAGATACGTCCGCATTGTCAGATTGGTGGGATAAGACCTTTGGAAAATCTAAAGATTTGGACTATAGGCACAATTACCGCTATCCTAACATTGTGTGGGTGATGTAGTATCCCCTGTTTGCGCTCCTTGCTAAGCCGACTTATAACTACTGCAATGGCCCCTACAAATTCTAAAGTACATGAGTTGTATCTTATGGGACGGTTTGGGGAAAGCAGTGAGGTCCAGGAGTACGGTAAATCCGAGGAACAATTGGACGAATATAATTATGTTTTTTCTCTTTCAGACCAGCCATGGGAGTAAGGAGTAGGCGGATAAAATCGCAGTCACCGACATTTCCATTTAGTGATTACTAAGAAATGACTAATAACATACATATTATAAAAACGGGGGAATGTTGGGTTTATTCTGTTTTATTATTATAATAGTTATATTAATTCATTTCTTTATTAAATCATTCTCTTTCTTTTCTTTGTATTAATTCATTACTTTGTTAAATCATTCTCTTTCTGTTTTTCAAAAGTGTTGAGGTCACGCCAAGTCATCTTTAACCTAGACAGCCTGTTCCAGGATGGTTATACAAACAATCCACCCAATCTGGGTCCTTGAGATTTGGTGGGCCCTTGGTGACGAGGACAGGGCTATTCGGACAATAACAAGAATATTGTTATCGTTATGTAACCGTACACTTCGGGTTTTTCTGTATGTAACGATTATATGATCATGATTATATTATATGATTCTTAGGTCAAGGAGGTTGTATAATTACTCTAATCTAAATGTTGTTAGGTCTAGTCCCTGTTTTTGTTATTAGTAAAATACTTTGATTGTTATTGTAGTCCCAGATGTTGTTTTTACTCATACGTGATGGAATGATCAACAACTCTGTAACTTGTGACCATAAGAATGGGACGAAAACGTCTATTCGAGGAGACGTTCGGAAGTTGTAAGGGACACTTGCTGTAACGCTCCCCTCCGGAGGCTTTTACCTGTTGTATCCATTTCTATTTAATTAAATGTCAATAATTGAATAAGATGTCTTCCTGCAGTTATTGATAATTACGGACGAAGGTAATTATTAATGAACCTGACAGCCTGAAAGGGAGCTATGGTTCGGAGGGATTTGGGGTGTTACCGCGTGGTTCCACCTTGCGCCACACACCTGGGGCTGATCATCCTGTGGTGGGCCAACCTCTGCAGAGGGTGTCTTGTTATAAGTGGCTGAAACACCCAATGACGTGTGGGGCAAACAACTGATGATGTGGCGTGCAGGTGGCACCGCGTGATCCTAGCCAAATCCCACCCCATGTAAGACGTTATCTCCAATCTCTGTCAATTGATGTGCTGAACATTAGGGATATTTAACACCTAGTCCTATAAAGAAATCTGATGTCTGGTGTCAAAACCAGTGACCGCTGCGAAAGGGCAGCTGACAACCTGGGAAAGACCTGGTGACGGCCTGAAGAGACTGCTGGCAGGAGGGAATAGACCCCAACGGGGCTGGCAAGGGTTAGCTACCCTTGCTGGCAGGAGCCTTTCACTACACAGTGTCTTGGATCCACCCAATTATTGCTTTGAAGATTTCTAAAGGAAAAACACCCCTGGAGTCTGCGAGAGCGGGGGCGGAAGATGACTCATCAGCGGACCACACGGTAACGAACCTTGCAAAGGAAACGACAACGAATCAGATGATCAGCACAACAGTTAACGGAGTAACAGCACTGGCAGGTTACAAGATACAAAGCTGCATCTGTGGCCGGGATAAGGTGACATCAGAGAGGGGTCTCAAGATCCACCAGGGCAGGAAAAAGTGCCTGGAAGAGCTTAGCGAGGGGCCTCGCATTGACCACTACTTCCTCAGAGGTAGGACAAATAAGTCGAGTGAAGCCCAGTGGCGGGACACTCACCACAGTTCACAGGGTATCAGAACCCCAGACGAAGCTCAACCAAGCGCGGATCCACCAACGGACATGAGTCCACCGACACAGACCTTGTCCAACTTCTTGAAGGCCTGAATGGGAGCTATGGTTCGGAGGGATTTGGGGTGTGACCGCGTGGTTCCACCTTGCGCCACACACCTGGGGCTGATCATCCTGTGGTGGGCCAACCTCTGCAGAGGGTGTCTTGTTATAAGTGGCTGAAACACCCAATGACGTGTGGGGCAAACAACTGATGATGTGGCGTGCAGGTGGCACCGCGTGATCCTAGCCAAATCCCACCCCATGTAAGACGTTATCTCCAATCTCTGTCAATTGATGTGCTGAACATTAGGGATATTTAACACCTAGTCCTATAAAGAAATCTGATGTCTGGTGTCAAAACCAGTGACCGCTGCGAAAGGGCAGCTGACAACCTGGGAAAGACCTGGTGACGGCCTGAAGAGACTGCTGGCAGGAGGGAATAGACCCCAACGGGGCTGGCAAGGGTTAGCTACCCTTGCTGGCAGGAGCCTTTCACTACACAGTGTCTTGGATCCACCCAATTATTGCTTTGAAGATTTCTAAAGGAAAAACACCCCTGGAGTCTGCGAGAGCGGGGGCGGAAGATGACTCATCAGCGGACCACACGGTAACGAACCTTGCAAAGGAAACGACAACGAATCAGATGATCAGCACAACAGTTAACGGAGTAACAGCACTGGCAGGTTACAAGATACAAAGCTGCATCTGTGGCCGGGATAAGGTGACATCAGAGAGGGGTCTCAAGATCCACCAGGGCAGGAAAAAGTGCCTGGAAGAGCTTAGCGAGGGGCCTCGCATTGACCACTACTTCCTCAGAGGTAGGACAAATAAGTCGAGTGAAGCCCAGTGGCGGGACACTCACCACAGTTCACAGGGTATCAGAACCCCAGACGAAGCTCAACCAAGCGCGGATCCACCAACGGACATGAGTCCACCGACACAGACCTTGTCCATCTTCTTGAAGGCCTGAAAGGGAGCTATGGTTCGGAGGGATTTGGGGTGTGACCGCGTGGTTCCACCTTGCGCCACACACCTGGGGCTGATCATCCTGTGGTGGGCCAACCTCTGCAGAGGGTGTCTTGTTATAAGTGGCTGAAACACCCAATGACGTGTGGGGCAAACAACTGATGATGTGGCGTGCAGGTGGCACCGCGTGATCCTAGCCAAATCCCACCCCATGTAAGACGTTATCTCCAATCTCTGTCAATTGATGTGCTGAACATTAGGGATATTTAACACCTAGTCCTATAAAGAAATCTAATGGCTAGATATTAAGTTATAATGAAAACTATGATACTTGGCCAACACATGATTTTCAGCGCATGAAAAGCACATTCAGGCAATAAAAACTGAAATGTACCCCTGCTGCCAAACAAACTGTCAGAGGCACATAGTTACTGTGTATATAGTGTAACATCGTCCAATTCAAGTAAGTTTTGCATTTAGCATCATTCTAAGTGATAGAAATTAAGTTATAGTGAAAATTATGATACTTGGCCAAAACGTGATTTTCAGCGCATGAAACGCACGTTAAGGCAATACAAACTCAAATGTTCCCCTGCTTCCAAACAAACTGCCAAAGACACATAGTTACTGTGTATATAGTGTATAATCGTCCAATTCAAGTAGGTGTTTCATTTAGCATCATTCTAAGGGATAGAAATTAAGTTATAGTGAAAACTATGATATAGGTTTTTCATTTGATATCATTCTAAGTGATGGATGTTAGGGTTAGGGTTAGGGTTGGGGTTAGGGTTGGGGTTAGGGTTAGGGTTGGGGTTAGGGTTAGGGTTAGGGTTAGGGTTAGGGTTGGGGTTAGGGTTAGGGTTAGGGTTAGGTTAAGTTATAGTGAAAACTATGATACTTGGCCAAAACGTGATTTTCAGCGCATGAAACGCACATTAGGGCAAAAAACTGAAATGTTTGTTAGGTCTGAAAATACAACTTCAGGAGCAGGCTAAGAAAGAGTGAGGTAAATTTAAATAGAAAATATGTAATACCAGACTGCAAAGTGGACAGTGAGAGTTCCTACAGTGGGGTCCTGTTCACTGCGATGTTACTGCAACTCTAGTTGAATGACCAGTGAGTTTGTCTTAAATACAGGCAAAACTGACAGTTGTCCCTAGGACTTTGGACAGATACGTTTCAGTCATTGGAATCTGTAGTCAATGGTTTCCAGACGTAGGGTGTTCTTCGCTGTTCCTACCCTGGGGAACACCGCCATCATGATTTTGGAGGAGACTGACCAGTGTTTGTATACGAGGGGGACATCCGAGCCCCACACTGAATCATGGGGGAAGAAATCAAAGCTCTGTCGTTGACGCCTGGTGGGTAGATGTGGGTTGGCGTCGACAGTTGGAATCGAGTCTGCTGTTGGAACGTACGTGTGGTCGGATGCAGATGTAGGGACACAGAGCCCAGTTGTATTGGCGGGGATGATCATATACACTTGCCATTCGCAGAGCCACCACATTTGGTCCAGTACTCTCCATGATTGGGAAGGAATGTGTCTGATCTCGGCACACCTGGTGACGTGAACTTGGTCTAAAGGGGTCTTCGGATCCGGTCCGCCGAAGTTGAAACAGGATGGATAACAGTCTGTTCGGTTGTTGCACTGGACTTACTGTTGGGTTTATTCTGGATTACTATTATAATAGTTATATTAATTCATTTCTTTATTAAATCATTCTCTTTCTATTCTCTGTATTAATTCCTTTCTTTGTTTAAATCATTCTCTTTCTATTTTCAAAGTGTTGCGAGGTCACGAGTATTGCCAAGTCATCTTTAACCTGGACGGCCTGTTCCAGGATGGTTATACAAACAATCCACCCAATCTGGGTCCTTGAGATTTGGTGGGCCCTTGGTGACGAGGCCAGGGCTATTCGGCCAATAACAAGAATGTTGTTATCGTTATGTAACCGTGCACTTCGGGCTTTTCTGTATGTAACCATTATATGATTATGATTATATTATATGATTCTTAGGTCTAGGAAGTTGTATAATTACTCTAATCTAAATGTGTTAGGTCTAGTCTCCTGTTTTTGTTATTGGTAAAATACTTTGATTGTTATTGTAGTCCCAGATGTTGTTTTTACTCATACGTGATGGAATGATAAACAACTCTGTAACTTGTTTTGATTCATGACCATAAGAGTGGGACGAAAACGTCTATTCGAGGAGACGTTCGGAAGTTGTAAGGAGACACTTGCTGAAACGCTCCCCTTCGGAGGTAATACCCATTGTATCCATTTCTATTTAATTAAATGTCAATAATTGAATAAGATGTCTGCCTGCAGTTATTGATAATTACGGACGAAGGTAATTATTAATGAACCTAACACTTACGTTGCGTTATTGACTGTAGCTGCTAATGGTACTGCGACCATGGTATGTAGGCGGTCGAGCTTTGCTGGAAGGATTCTCTCAGATTACCCAGGATACAGTTGTAGGTGAGGTTGGCGAGTTCTTCGTTCTGTCGGTTGGACCATAGCTGTGGTTGTGGCGCGGGCTGTGAGTGCGGTGTATCTGTACCAACTGTTCCTCATCATCGGGTTGTACTCGTTTTCTTCTTGTGTTTGGACATGGGCGAGAATTAGGTGTATCTCCTCAGGCTTAGGTGCTCCTGCCGGACGGATTTTGAGTAGGCGTGTGGCGGATGGTTTTACGAAGGGGTTCACACCAATCACTTTGGGGACCATGGCTGGACTAGTAGTGCGGATGGTGATAGTAAAGAGGGGGTCTTTTCCTGGTCGGTCCGGTCGGAGGCATAGGTTGATGCAGCCTTTTTGTTGGATATTGGTGGTGAGCTCCAGCGTATGTTTACCATCTTTGATGGTGGTGGCTAACTTGGTGAAGTTAGCGGTGATGGTGGTAGCTTCTTTGGAAAGGGGTCATGTGATGGTCTTGTAGCCTGTATGGAGGAGGACCTGGTCCCAGGTGTCTGGCCAGACCACTCAGACTCTGGGAGCTTGTAGGTACCAAAAGAAATAACTGGAGTCAGTCCTGTGTAATCCCAAGTGAGTAAGCTGTAGGCTGAGCAAAGGGACTTGAACGACGATTGGTGTCTTGGTTAATGGGATGCAGATCTGGGGGCCCCTGATCGTTTCCTAAACCAGCTAGTGGGGCATTCTCCTCCAGTGGGAGTGTACCAGGGTTCTGATACATTCCCCCCACGTGGTTGAACACAGAGCGGTGATGATGATGAGTAGCCACTTCATTCTTGTACTTTGTTTACTGTGGGACTGATGTATCCAGGTGTCTCTTCCTTCGATTTCGACGGCGGTGGGTGTGGCCAAAATCACACGGTGAGGTGCGTCCCAACGTGGAGAAGACCAGCACTTTCTTTTTATCACCTTGACGAGTACCAGGTCTCCTGGGGACAGGACCTCCTCTGTGGGAGACAGAGAAGATGTCGGCAGATTATTTTGCATTCATCACAGTTCTTTCTTCGAACATTTTGCATAACCACTTAGTGAGGGAATCTGTTTCTCCTTTCTCTTCTACCACCAGATCTTTTTCCCACATTGTTAAGTGGAAGGGTCTGTCGTTCACTGCCTCAAATGGTGTGCATCCCTGTGCTGTTGGAATGATTCTCATGTACGTTTCTACCAGGCTCAGGCATTCTTGCCATGGTTTTCCTGTGTCTTCCATGGTTTTTCTGAGTCTGAGTTTTACTGTTCTAATGGTTTGTTCGACGAGTCCAGCACTTTGGTTCAGTTTGATAAAATCCATGTTCAGAAGCTCGAAGGGATATGTTCCTGTTTACCTTGTTCCATGCTTGGGTCGTTCGTTGCCTTGAGAGTTGTGTCTACAGCAGTTCAGACAGTTTCTGCCAAAAAAAATGAAGTTTGGAGACCTCTGGGAACATGCATTGTTTGTTGTACTGTACTGATCATCCCTCCTGTTGAGACATGGCTCCCCCCATGGCTCAATTTGGCAATTACTTCAAACAATGATCGTGTCACGCATGGCTTGTTTTCTACTGCATAGAGTCCGTTCTTGTGTTGAGTGTCTCCTTCTGTTTCCCATTGCAGTTTCTCTTTTTCTGGGGAATGATTTTGCATTTCTCTTAGGAATTCAGCAGAGATTGGGCTGTGTCTTTCCACCGTCACGTCTTGTTCTAGGAATAGTCTACATGCCTCTGTCAGTGCCACTATTTCTGCGGCTTGTGCAGACCAGTCGCCGGGGAGTCGTCCTGTCTTGAGGTTGTCTTTTTGAGTCACCACGGCATATACGTTGTGTTTTTCTCCATCCAGGGTTTTTGATGATGATCCATCCCCATAGGCAATGTGTCCGGGGGCAATGGGTTGTCCATTAGGTCAGTTGCATATACGTGGTTAATTATGATTCGTTGAGTGGTGAAGAATATGACATATTTTACTCATTCTTTTTAGTATAGCTGTTTCATTTTGATATAATATTTTACTCATTCTTTTTAGTATAGCTGTTTCATTTTGATATCATATTTTACTCATTCTTTTTAGTATAGCTGTTTCATTTTGATATCACATTTTACTCATTCCTTTTGTTGTGGCGGTCTTGTTTTAGAGTCGCCACTGGTTCCCAACTCAAATACAAAATGAACAGAAGGATGGGTCTGAGACTCCTCAACTATAATGTTAACAAAAGGCTCTTCCTGAGATTCTTATTTCAAGGTGGGATCCACACTGATAAGAGACCAGATGGAGGACTTCAAAGGGCAGAGGAACAAAGAGCAGGGCGGAGGGTCGGGACTTTATAGGACCAGCGGGGACAGAGGTCTGGATGATGTGGATTCAAGGCTGGAAGATGTGGAGCCCAGAGAAACCCCCCCTCACAGCAGCCCTGGACCAGCCCACATCTCATTATTAATCAGCGAATGAATATGCATTTTTGTTGGACTATAACTGGGCAAACGCGGGTTTGGACAATGTCTTTTCCATCCTCCGCTTTGGGACATCAACACTCAGCGGGCTTATTCTATGGGAGGGAGACCCGGAGCTCTGTATGAATTAATTTGAATGGAATAAATCATCTGTGGATAACCTCGCTCAACCCTGGTTTGTCTCCTCCGATGCTGAACACGCTCCATTGTTAGACTGGAGACTACAGAGTTAAGGAATTGGAGTCAGGTAAAATATTTATAGTCTAACAGTGGGCAACTGTGAGAATTGGTTTAACTACTTGTCGTCCGGTCTCCCATGAACTTCAGGGTGACATGTAATGGCCATGTTTGTTGTTCCTGTCCTGGTGCTGCTGGACAGATATCTTCAGACTCTTAGACTTTCAGCTACCTTGGCAGAATCGTTCCCGACAATGTCGAGAGAGTAGAAGCTGTTAGATGTGGTGGTGTGGAAGATATTTTTGGTCTGTAATTCCCTGGGTCGGAGGCCATTTTGGGTGGCCACTAGGCTTAGCCCAAGCTGGACCATGATATCTTTCGGTAACTCTCCGATTTTAATTTTGCAGTCTGACAATAAACCCATTCCTTTTGTTGCTTTCTGACCCATATTAATCACCTACTTAATAGTTTAAACAACAATTATTTTCTAAATTATCCGAAAGTGATCTCTACTTTGTGATTAACCCAATATCTCTGAACATACAAAGACCAAAAGTCCCTGACTTTGTCTTAGTTAAGTCCCTGACTCTATTAACAGACCAAGACTATGAAGCCCTTGCTAATTATTGTTCTACTTTCATTGGTCCCGGACCAATTGGTTTATTACCAGACTGCAAAGTGGACAGTGAGAGTTCCTACAGTAGGGTCCTGTTCAACGCGATGTTCCTGCAACTCTAGTCGAATGACCAGTGTGTGTGTCTCAAATACAGGAAAAACTGACAGTTGTCACTAGGACTTTGGACAGATACATTTCAGTCATTTGCAGGGCAAAAAGTAATTGATCAGTGTCGGACAGTTGAGTATTTGTGCTGACATGTCACCCCAATCACAAGACTAAGATTGTTTATTCAGTCAGACAGTTGGGTGTTTATGCTGACATGTCAGCCATTAGGATGACTATGATGCTGTTATACTCACAAAAACTTATACAATATGAACAAGCATTTGCAAAGATACTTTGTCTAATCTCACATGTTCCCCTGCTGCCAAACACACTGTCAGAGACACATAGTTACTGTGTATAAAGTGAAAAATCGTCCAATTCAAGTAAGTTATCCATTTGGCATCATTCTCAAGCTAGAAATTAAGTTATAATGAAAACAATCATACTTGGCCAAAACGTGATTTTCAGGGCATGAAAAGTACATTAAGGCAATAAAAACTGAAAAGTTCCCCTGCTGCCAAACAAACTGTCAGAGACACATAGTTACTGTGTATATCGTGTATAATCGTCCAATTCAAGTAAGTTTTTCATTTAGCATCATTCTAAGTGATAGAATTTAAGTTATAGTGAAAACTATAATACTTGGCCAAAACGTGATTTTCAGCGCATGAAACGCACGTTAAGGCAATAAAAACTGAAATGTTCCCCCGCTGAGAAACAAACTGTCAGAGACACATAGTGACTGTGTATATAGTGTATTATCGTCCAATTCAAGTAAGTTTTTCATTTGGCATCATTCTGAGTGATAGAAATTAAGTTATAGTGAAAACTATGATACTTGGCCAAAACGTGATTTTCAGCGCATGAAATGCACATTAAGGCAATAAAAACTGAAATGTTCCCCCGCTGCGAAACCAACTGTCAGAGACACATAGTTACTGTGTATATAGTGTATTATCGTCCAATTCAAGTAAGTTTTTCATTTAGCATCATTCTAAGTGATAGAATTTAAGTTATAGTGAAAACTATAATACTTGGCCAAAACGTGATTTTCAGCGCATAAAACGCACGTTAAGGCAATAAAAACTGAAATGTTCCCCTGCTGCGAAACAAACTGTCAGAGACACATAGTTACTGTGTATATAGTGTATAATCGTCCAATTCAAGTAAGTTTTTCATTTGGCATCATTCTAAGTGGTAAAATTAAGTTATAGTGAAAACTATGAAACTTGGCCAAAACTTGATTTTCAGCGCATGAAATGCACATTAAGGCAATAAAAACTGAAATGTTCCCCCGCTGCGAAACAAACTGTCAGAGACACATAGTTACTGTGTATATAGTGTAAAATCGTCCAATTCAAGTAAGATTTTCATTTTTTTTCATTCTAAGTGATAGAAATTAAGTTATAATGAAAACTATCATACTCGGCCAAAACATGATTTTCACCGCATGAAAAGCACATTAAGGTAATAAAAACTGAAGTGTTCCCCTGCTGCCGAACAACTCGTCAGAGACTCATAGTTACTTTGTATACAGTGTAAAATCGTCCAATCCAAGTACTCTTTTCATTTCGCATCATTCTAAGTGATAGAAATTAAGTTAGAATGAAAACTACCATACTTGGCCAAAACGTGATTTTCAGCGCATGAAAAGCACTAAGGCAAAAAAACTGAAATGTTTGTTAGGTCTGAAAATACAACTTCAGGAGCAGGCTAAGAAAGAGTGAGATAAATTTAAAAAGAAAATATATATTACCAGACTGCAAAGTGGACAGTGAGAGTTCCTGCAGTGGGGTCCTGTTCAACGCGATGTTACTGCAAATCTAGTCGAATGACCAGTGAGTGTGTCTTAAATACAGGCAAAACTGACAGTTGTCCCTAGGACTTTGGACAGATACGTTTCAGTCATTTGCAGGGCAAAAAGTAATTGATCAGTGTCGGACAGTTGAGTATTTGTGATTACATGTCAATCCAATCACAAGACTAAGCTTTATTATTCAGTAAGACAGTTGGGTGTTTATGCTGACATGTCTGCCATAAGGATTACTACGATGCTGTTATACTTACAAAAACTAATACAATATGAACGAGCATTTGTAAAGATACTTTGTCTAATTTTACATATCCCTCCTGTTTGTGAGTATAAACACATCGGAACCTCGTTTGTTAGCGACGCTACTTTTGAACAAAATTCTTCACAAATTATTTCAAACTGGAGTTTAGACCGACCAGGAAGGGTGCCAGGCGTCTCAGAATAGGAAAGATATTTTAATCAGTGTCAGACAGTAGCACAGCATCAATGTCAGATTGGGATATGGATTGTTGCATGTAAATACGAGTTAGCATTAGCTGGGTTTCAACAATCATGATTTGCTCGACTGTGGAATTAATGGTATGTTTGATTAAAGCTGAAAAGCAGGGCAAACAACAAGTAAGGACAACAAGCACGGGAGCAATAACAGTTACGACTGGTACTAGGGCTTTCAAAAGAGTATGTGTCCATGATGAGTCAGAGAGGAAGAAGTCAAGCCATCCTTGTTGTGGAACTGGATCTTTCTGTCGAGGGCAAGGCGGTTCTGGATAATCATCTGGGTCATGGCAGTTATTTGGATTTCTCAGCCTTGTTGCAGTCAGACTGATGCGTTGACGTAGGCCTGGAATCTGTAGTCAATGGTTTCCAGATGTAGGGTGTTCTTCGCTGTTCCTACCCTGGGGAACACCGCCATCATGATTTTGGAGGAGACTGACCAGTGTTTGTATTCGAGGGGGACATCCGAGCCCCACACTGAATCATGGGGGAAGAAATCAAAGCTCTGTCGTTGACGCCTGGTGGGTAGATGTGGGTTGGCGTGGACAGTTGGAATCGAGTCTGCTGTTAGAACGTACGTGTGGTCGGATGCAGATGTAGGGACACAGAGCCCAGTTGTATTGGCGGGGATGATCATATACACTTGCTGTCAGGAGTGGCTGGATTGCCTCTCCTGGCATGACGTCACGATAATTATCAGCTGTGGCTAATTACGTGATGAGATTATTTTTGGTATTTAAGCATTATGGTTTTCTTTAGACGCTGTCGGATCGTCTGGTTTCGTTCCTGTTTTTCCTCGTAGTCATTGCCGTTTCCATGGACGCCACGCCGCATGTTCATTTCGTTTGTCAAGAGAGATCAAGCTAAGTTGTTTATGTTATGTTACCACGTTTATTAAATCAACCTACAAGAGCAACAGATCTGCCTTCCCTTTCCCATTTACTTCGGCAACTCTGCATCTGGGTTCAACTTCCCTCCGATCGCGTCACACTACGCGGCGCGATCGTAACACTTGCCATTCGCAGAGCCACCATATTTGGTCCAGTACTGTCCTTGATTGGGAAGGAATGTGTCTGATCTCGGCAAACCTGGTGACGTGAACTTGGTCTAAAGGGGTCTTCGGATCCGGTCCGCTGAAGTTGAAACAGGATGGATAACAGTCTGTTCGGTTGTTGCACTGGACATACGTTGCGGTATTGACTGTCGCTGCTAATGGTACTGCGACCATGGTATGTAGGCGGTCGAGCTTTGCTAGAAGGATTCTCTCAGATTACCCAGGATACAGTTGAAGGTGAGGTTGGCGAGTTCTTCGTTCTGTCGGTTGGCCCATAGCTGTGGTTGGGCTACGGCAGTAGGCATGAGGGAACAGACATAACAACTCATTGGTTGTGGCGCGGGCTGTGAGTGCGGTGTATCTGTACCAACTGTTCCTCATCATCAGGTTGTACTCGTTTTCTTCTTGTGTTTGGACATGGGTGAGAATTAGGTGTATCTCCTCAGGCTTAGGTGCTCCTGCCGGACGGATTTTGAGTAGGCGTGTGGCGGATGGTTTTACGATGGGGTTCACACCAATGACTTTGGGGACCATGGCTGGACTAGTAGTGCGGCTGGTGATAGTAAAGAGGGGGTCTTTTCCTGGTCGGTCCGGTCGGAGGCATAGGTTGATGCAGCCTTTTTGTTGGATATTGGTCGTGAGCTCTAGCATATGTTTACCATCTTTGATGGTGGTGGCTAACTTGGTGAAGTTAGCGGTCATGGTGGTAGCTTCTTTGGAAAGGGGCCATGTGATGGTTTTGTAGCCTGTATGGAGGAGGACCTGGTCCCAGGTGTCTGGCCAGACCACTAAGACTCTGGGAGCTTGTAGGTACAAATAAAAATAACTGGAGTCAGTCCTGTGTAATCCCAAGTGAGTAAGCTGTAGGCTGAGCAAAGGGACTTGAACGACGATTGGTGTCTTGGTTAATGGGATGCAGATCTGGGGGCCCCTGATCGTTTCCTGAACCAGCTAGTGGGGCATTCTCCTCCAGTGGGAGTGTACCAAGGTTCTGGTACGTTCCCCCAATGTGGTTGAACACAGAGCGGTGATGATGATGATGATGATGAATAGCCACTTCATTCTTGTACTTTGTTTACTGTGGGACTGATGTATCCAGGTGTCTCTTCTTTCGATTTTGATGGCGGTGGGTGTGGGCAAAATCACACAGTGAGGTACGTCCTAACGTGGAGAAGACCAGCACTTTCTTTTTATCACCTTGACGAGTACCAGGTCTCCTGGGGACAGGACCTCCTCTGTGGGAGACAGAGAAGATGTCGGAAGATTATTTTGCATTCATCACAGTTATTTCTTGGAACATTTTGCATAACCACTTAGTGAGGGAATCTGTTTCTCCTTTCTCTTCGACCACCAGATCTTTTTCCCACATTGTTAAGTGGAAGGGTCTGTCGTTCACTGCCTCAAATGGTGTGTATCCCTGTGCTGTTGGAATGATTCTCATGTACGTTTCTACCAGGCTCAGGCATTCTTGCCATGGTTTTCCTGTGTCTTCCATGGTTTTTCTGAGTCTGAGTTTTACTGTTCTAATGGTTTGTTCGACGAGTCCAGCACTTTGGTTCAGTTTGATGAAATCCATGTTCAGAAGCTCGAAAGGATATGTTCCTGTTTGCTTTGTTCCATGCTTGGGTCGTTCGTTGCCTTGAGAGTTGTGTCTACAGCAGTTCAGACAGTTTATTGCCAAAAAAAATTAAGTAAGTTTGGAGACCTCTGGGAACATGCATTGTTTGTTGAACTGTACTGATCATCCCTTCTGTTGAGACATGGCTCCTCCCATGGCTCAATTTGGCAATTACTTCAAACAATGATCGTGGGACGCATGGCTTGTTTTCTACTGCATAGAGTCCGTTCTTGTACTGAGTGGCTCCTTCTGTTTCCCATTGCAGTTTCTCTTTTTCTGGGGAATGATTTTGCATTTCTCTTAGGAATTCAGCAGGGATTGGGCTGTGTCTTTCCACCGTCACGTCTTGTTCTAGGAATAGTCTACATGCCTCTGTCAGTGCCACTATTTCTGCGGCTTGTGCAGACCAGTCGCCGGGGAGTCATCCTGTCTTGAGGTTGTCTTTTTGAGTCACCACGGCACATACGTTGTGTTTTTCTCCATCCAGGGTTTTTGATGATGATCCATCCCCATAGGCAATGTGTCCGGGGGCAATGGGTTGTCCATTAGGTCAGTTGCATATACGTGGTTAATTATGATTCGTTGAGTGGGCAACTGTGAGAATTGGTTTAACCACTTGTCGTCCGGTCTCCCATGAACTTCAGGGTGACATGTAATGGCCATGTTTGTTGTTCCTGTCCTGGTGCTGCTGGGCAGATATCTTCAGACTGTTCTCTTAGACTTTCACCTACCTTGGCAGAATCATTCCCGACAATGTCGAGAGAGTAGAAGCTGTTAGATGTGGTGGTGTGGAAGATATTTTTGGTCTGTAATTCCCTGGGTCGGAGGCCATTTTGGGTGGCCACTAGGCTTAGCCCAAGCTGGACCATGATATCTCGTCCCGGTAACTCTCCGATTTTCATTTTGCATTCTGACAATAAACCCATTCCTTTTGTTGCTTTCTGACCCATATTAATCACCTACTTAATAGTTTAAACAACAATTATTTTCTAAATTACCCGAAAGTGATCTCTACTTTGTGATTAACCCAATATCTCTGAACACACAAAGACCAAAAGTCCCTGACTTTGTCTTAGTTAAGTCCCTGACTCTATTAACAGACCAAGACTATAAAGCCCTTGCTAATTCTTGTTCTACTTTCATTGGTCCCGGAACAATTGGTTTATTACCAGACTTCAATGTGGACAGTGAGAGTTCCTACAGTAGGGTCCTGTTCAACGCGATGTTCCTGCAACTCTAGTCGAATGACCAGTGTGTGTGTCTCAAATACAGGAAAAACTGACAGTTGTCTCTAGGACTTTGGACAGATACATTTCAGTCATTTGCAGGGCAAAAAGTAATTGATCAGTGTTGGACAGTTGAGTATTTGTGCTGACATGTCACCCCAATCACAAGATTAAGATTGTTTATTCAGTCAGACAGTTGGGTGTTTATGCTGACATGTCAGCCATAAGGATGACTATGATGCTGTTATACTCACAAAAACTTGAACAATATGAACAACAATATGAACAAGCATTTGCAAAGATACTTTGTCTATTCTCACATGTTCCCCTGCTGCCAAAGAAACTGTCAGAGACACATAGTTACTGTGTATAAAGTGAAAAATCGTCCAATTCAAGTAAGTTATCCATTCGGCATCATTCTCAAGCTAGAAATTAAGTTATAATGAAAACAATCATACTTGACCAAAACGTGATTTTCAGGGCATGAAAAGCACATTAAGGCAATAAAAACTGAAAAGTTCCCCTGCTGCCAAACACACTGTCAGAGACACATAGTTCCTGTGTATATAGTGTAAAATCGTCCAATTCAAGTAAGTCATTCATTGGCATCATTCCAGGTGATTCTGGAGCTATTTCCCACCATAAACAGTGTCCAAAGCAGGCATTTTGCGATTAAAATAGTGGTTGTATTAGAACCAGGCCCAGGCGGTTCTGGTTGGTGTTTTTACCCAGAAATTGTGTCCAATGATGATAAGGATGTATTTTTGATTATTCTGTATAAAAATAATCATCTAGGGATGTTCAGAAGTTCTGTTATGCCTGAATCAATGACCTCAATTTGGGCACTTTATTTACAAGTTGTGGTTTTTAAGAACCAGGCCCAGTCGGTTCTGGTTGGTGCTTTATCCATTGTGTGGGTAGATGTATTTTCACTATTCTGTCTAAAAATAAAGATCCAGGACAGTTCTGGGGCTATTTCCCACCATAAATAGTGTCCAAAACATGCATTTTGCGATACAAAATAGTGGTTACATTATAACAGGGTCCAGTCGGTTCTGTTTGTATACGGAACTTGTGTCGAATTATGATGGGGATGTATACTTGACTATTCTGTCTAGAAATAATCATCTAGCGATGTTCAGAAGTTCTGTTATGCCCGAATGAATTACTTTCATTTGGTCACTTTATTTACAAGTGGTGGTTTAGAAACAGGCCCAGTCGGTTTTGGTTGGTGCTTTTACCCAGAATTTGTGTTTATTGTGTGAGTGGATGTATTTTCACTATTTTGTAGAACAATAATGATCCAGGATGGTTCTGGAGCTATTTCCCACCACAACCAGTGTCCAAAACAGGCATTTTGCGGTTAAAGTAGTGGTTGTATTAGAACCAGGACCAGTCGGTTCTGGTTCGTGTTTTTACCCAGAAATTGTGTCCAATGATTATGGGGATGTATTTTTGATTATTCTTTAGAAAAATAATATTCTAGGGATGTTCGGAAGTTCTGTTATGCCCGAATCAATGACCTCAATTTGGGCACTTTGTTTACAAGTGGTTGTTTAGAACCAGGCCCAGTCGGTTCTGGTTGGTGCTTTACCCACAATAAGTGTCGATTGTGTGGGTGGATGTATTTTCACTATTCTCTTTAAGAATAAAGATCCAGGGATGTTCTGAGACTATTTCCCACCATAAATAGTGTCAAAAACATGCATTTTGCGACAAAAATAGTGGTTGTATTAAAACCAGGCCCAGTCGGTTCTGGTGTGTGTATACACCCGTAACGTGTGTCCAATAGGAATGGGGTTGTATTTTTGACTATTCTGTATAAAAAATTATCATCTAGGGATGTTCAGAAGGTCTTCTATGCCCGAATAAATGACCTCCATTTGGGCACTTTATTTTGCATCGTGGTTGTAGTAGAACCAAGCCCAGTCGGTTCTGGTTGGTGCTTTTACCCAGAGTTAGTGCTGATTGTGTAGGTGGATGTATTTTCACTATTCTGTCTAAAAATAAAGATCCAGGATGGTTCTAGAGGTATTTGCCACCATAAATAGTCTCCAAAACATGCATTTTGCGATAAAAAATAGTAGTTGCATTATAACTGGGTTGTCTCGGTTCTGGTTGCTGTTTATATCCGAAACTTGTGTCCAAAGATGATGGGGATGTATATTTTACTATTCTGTTTAAACATAATCATGCAGGGATGTTTTGGGGCTTTTTTTATACAAGAATCAAAAACCTCCATTATGGATCTTTATTTTGCAAGGTGGTTGAATTAGAACCGGGCCCAGTCGGTTCTGGTTGGTGCTTTTACCCAGAATTAGTGTCAATTGTGTTGATGGATGCATTTTCACTATTCTGTGTGAAATTAAAGATGCAGGGATGTTCAGGGAATATTTCCCACCGTCAATAGTGTCCAAAACAGGCACTTTGCGATTAAAATAGTGGTCCTATTAGAACCAGGCCCAGTCGGTTCTGGTTGATGTATGTAGCCGCAACTTGTGTCAAATGATAATGGGGATGTATTTTTGACTATTCTCTATAAAAATAATCATCTAGGGATTTTCAGAAGTTCTTTTATGCCCTAATCAATGACCTCCCTTTGGGCACTTTATTTTGCATAGTGGTTGTATTAGAACCAGGCCCAGTAGGTCCTGGTTTGTGTATACACCCGTAACTTGTGTCCGATGGGAATGGGGTTGTATTTTTCACTATTCTGTATAAAAATCGTCATCTAGGGATGTTCAGAAGTTATTTTATGCCCGAATAAATGACCTCCATTTGGGCACTTTATTTTGCATTGTGGTTGTATTAGAACCAAGCCCAGTCGGTTCTGGTTGGGTCTTATACCCAGAGTTAGTATTGAATGTGTAGGTGGATGTATTTTCACAATTCTGTCTAAAATTAAAGATCCAGGATGGTTCTAGGGCTATTTCCCAGCATAAATTTTCTCCAAAACATGCATTTTGCGATAAAAAATAGTAGTTGCATTATAACTGGGTCCAGTCGGGTCTGGTTGCTGTTTATATCTGAAACTTGTGTCCAAAGATGATTGGGATGTATATTTTACTATTCTGTTTAAAAATAATCATGCAGGGATGTTTTGGGGCTTTTTTTATACAAGAATCAAAAACCTCCAATGGATCTTAATTTTGCATGGTTGTTGAATTAGAACCGGGACCAGTCGGTTCTAGTTGCCGCTTTTACCCAGATTTAGTGTCAATTTTGTAGATGGATGCATTTTCACTATTATGTGTAAAATTAAAGATGCAGGGATGTTTTGGGAATATTTCCCACCGTCAATAGTGTGCAAAACATTTTGCGATAAAAATAGTGGTTGTATTAGAACAAGGCCCAATCGGTTCTGGTTGGTGTATTTACCCAGAATTTGTGTTGGTTGAGTAGGTGGATGTAGTTTCACTATTTTCTATTAAAATAAAGTTTCCCACCATAAACATTGTCCAAAACAGGCATTTTGCGATTAAAATAGTGGTCGTATTAGAACCGGGCCCAGTCGGTTCTGGTTGCCGCTTTTACCCAGATTTAGTGTCAATTGTGTGGATGGATGCATTTTCACTATTATGTGTAAAATTAAAGATGCAGGGATGTTTTGGGAATATTTCCCACCGTCAATAGTGTCCAAAACATTTTGCGATAAAAATAGTGGTTGTATTAGAACAAGGCCCAATCGGTTCTGGTTGGTGTGTTTACCCATAATTAGTGTTGAATGTGTAGATGGATGTATTTTCACTATTCTGTGTAGTTTCACTATTTTCTACAAAAATAATGTTTCCCACCATCAACATTGTCCAAAACAGGCATTTTGCGATTAAAATAGTGGTCGTATTAGAACCGGGCCCAGTCGGTTCTGGTTGGTGCTTCTACCCATAATTAGTGTTGAATGTGTAGATGGATGTATTTTCACTATTCTGTGTAAAAATAATGATCCAGGATGGTTCTGGAGCTATTTTCCAACCATAAACAGTGTCCAAAACAGGCATTCTGGGATTAAAATAGTGGTTGTATTAGAACCAGGCCCATTCTGTTCTGGTTAGTGAATTTACCCGAAAAACTGTATCCATTGACGATGTATTTTTGATTATTATGTATAAAAATAATCATCTAGGGATCTTCAGAAGTTCTGTTATTCCCGAATCAATGACCTCCATTTGGGCACATTATTGACGGAGCTCACGACCATGATCCAGTGTGTGGCTCGGATGTGTCCCTCAAACACAAATACTGGTCAGTCTCATCCAAAATCGTAATGGCTCAGTTCCCTTGAGTGGGAGCGGCAAGGAACGCCCTGCATTTGAAGACCATTGAAGGTAGGTTCGGGCCTGTGTCGGCGCATCAGTCAGGCTGGGTAGCCGCCATGGCCCAGGTGATTTTCCAGGGCTGCCCTGCTCTTGACGGAGTGGCCACCCAGCGGGGCTGTGTGTGTGCCATGGTGGGAGACTCGTGCTGCCACTTCAATATTTCGATATTTTCACAGACACAAAAGAAGGGAATTGTGGGATGGACTGGATAACTGGCTTAATAATTGTTTATTCTTGTCGCACCATGTGGTCATACTGGTTTTACCTTTGTTTGATAAGATCGTAGAATGCAAGGTAGACTAGCCAAACTGGTTTTTCAATTGATTTAAAAGATCGTGGAATGTAAGAAAGACTAACTAGTTGGCCTTGCAATTGTTTGTTCGCCTCGCGAAATATAAGAAAGTCTGGCTAACAGGGTTTGCAATTGTTTTCTTGAATTGTGCGATGAAAAAAGGTTCAACTTCAGGAGTAACTGTTACTCTCCAGGTCATCCAGGGTAAAGTGCACACTAAGAAACTTTCATATTCGACCAAAATATGCTTATCAGCGCATAAAAAGCACATTTGGTGGTACGCGGAAAGAACGGCAGCAGACAAAAAGGCTATTTAGAAAGGTATCACCACTACGCAGAAGATCGTCGGCTACTCTGCCCTCACTGGAAGACATTGCCGGTCCTCGTTACCTCAGCAGAGCCAGGGACATGATCAGGGACCCATGCCACCCTGGTCACAATCGGTTCCAGCTGCTGCTCTCTGGCAGACAGACGCTGTAAGTTTCCCACATCCGTTGGGACTCTAAACTTGGGGTAACACAACACAATCCCTTCTGTGTAATAACTTCGGGTGAGGTAATATGAATAGACATTAGGTACAAGGTGATCTGACACCTACATGCTGAATGAAGGTAAGTGAAAGACAGTGAGAGGTAAGTGATCCACTCAGGGGGTGGTGATGCAATTTATCCATAAAGGCAGAATTGTAAATTAAGAGTCTGGAGTCATAACTTGTAAAACTGTGTAAAACTGTCAGAGACACAAATGTCTCTCTATACATAGTGTAATATCATCAAATTTTATAATTTAATACGTTTTTAATTTGGCATCATTCTAATGGCTAGATATTAAGTTATAATGAAAACTATGATACTTGGCCAACACATGATTTTCAGCGCATGAAAAGCACATTCAGGCAATAAAAACTGAAATGTACTAAAAAGGTCCTATTAGAACCAGGCCCAGTCGGTTCTGGTTCGTGTATTTAGCCGGAACTTGTGTCAAATGATAATGGGGATGTATTTTTGACTATTCTCTATAAAAATAATCATCTAGGGATTTTCAGAAGTTCTTTTATGCGCGAATCAATGACCTCCCTTTGGGCACTTTATTTTGCATAGTGGTTGTATTAGAACCAGGCCCAGTCCGTTCTGGTTTGTGTATACACCCGTAACTTGTGTCCGATGGGAAAGGGGTTGTATTTTTCACTATTCTGTATAAAAATCATCATCTAGGGATGTTCAGAAGTTATTTTATGCCGAATAAATGACCTCCATTTGGGCACTTTATTTTGCATGGTGGTTGTATTAGAACCAAGCCCAGTCAGTTCTGGTTGGGTCTTATACCCAGAGTTAGTATTGATTGTGTAGGTGGATGCATTTTCACAATTCTGTCTAAAATGAAAGATCCAGGATGGTTCTAGGGCTATTTCCCAGCATAAATTTTCTCCAAAACATGCATTTTGCGATATAAATTAGTAGTTGCATTATAACTGGGTCCAGTCGGGTCTGGTTGCTGTTTATATCTGAATTTTGTGTCCAAAGATGATTGGGATGTATATTTTACTATTCTGTTAAAAATTATCATGCAGGGATGTTTTGGGGCTTTTTTATACAAGAAACAAAAACCTACATTATGGATCTGTATTTTGCATGGTGGTTGAATTAGAACCGGGCCCAGTCGGTTCTGGTTGCCGCTTTTACCCAGATTTAGTGTCAATTGTGTGGATGGATGCATTTTCACTATTATGTGTAAAATTAAAGATGCAGGGATGTTCTGGGAATATTTCCCACCGTCAATAGTGTCCAAAACATTTTGCGATAAAAATAGTGGTTGTATTAGAACAAGGCCCAATCGGTTCTGGTTGGTGTATCTACCCAGAATTTGTGTTGATTGAGTAGGTGGATGTAGTTTCACTATTTTCTATAAAAATAATGTTTCCCACCATAAACATTGTCCAAAACAGGCATTATGCTATTAAAATAGTGGTCGTATTAGAACCAGGCCCAGTCGGTTCTGGTTGGTCCTTCTACCCATAATTAGTTTTGAATGTGTAGATGGATGTATTTTCACTATTCTGTGTAAAAATAATGATCCAGGATGGTTCTGTAGCTATTTTTCCACCATAAACAGTGTCCAAAACAGGCATTCTGCGATTAAAATAGTGGTTGTATTAGAACCAGGCCCAGTCTGTTCTGGTTAGTGAATTTACCCAAAAAATTGTATTCATTGACGATGGGGATGTATTTTTGATTATTATGTATAAAAATAATCATCTAGGGATCTTCAGAAGTTCTGTTATGCCCGAATCAATGACCTCAATTTGGGCACATCATTGACGGAGCTCACGACCATGATCCAGTGTGTGGCTCGGATGTGTCCCTCAAACACAAATACTGGTCAGTCTCATCCAAAATCCTAATGGCTCAGTTCCCTTGAGTGGGAGCGGCAAGGAACGCCCTGCATTTGAAGACCATTGAAGGCAGGTTCCGGGCCTGTGTCGGCGCATCAGTCAGGCTGGGTAGCCGCCATGGCCCAGGTAATTTTCCAGGGCTGCCCTGCTCTTGACGGAGTGGCCACCCAGCGGGGCTGTGTGTGTGCCATGGTGGGAGACTCGTGCTGCCCCTTCATCCCTGCCAGCATGTCCTGCTCGGTCCATGATGCCCTGCAGGCTATTAGGAACACGCAGAGAGCTGTGACCGGAGATTTGGTTCCACAACAAGGATGGCTTGACTGGTTCTTCTCTGGCTCATGGAAACAGCCATTTCAATATTTCGATATTTTCACAGACACAAAAGGAGGGAATTGTGGGATGGACTGGCTAACTGGCTTAATAATTGTTTATTCTTGTCGCACCATGTGATCATACTGGTTTTACCTTTGTTTGATAAGATCGTAGAATGCAAGGTAGACTAGCCAAACTGGTTTTACAATTGAATTAAAAGATCGTGGAATGTAAGAAAGACTAACTAGTTGGACTTGCAATTGTTTGTTCGCCTCGCGAAATATAAGAAAGGCTGGCTAACAGGGTTTGCAATTGTTTCCTTGAATTGTGGGATGAAAAAAAGGTTCAACTTCAGGAGTAACTGTCACTCTCCAGGTCATCCAGGGTCAAGTGCACACTTGGAAACTTTCATATTCGACCAAAATGTGCTTATCAGCACATAAAAAGCACATTTGGTGGTAGGCGGAAAGAACGGCAGCAGACAAAAAGGCTATTTAGAAAGGTATCACCACTACGCAGAAGATCGTCGGCTACTCTGCCCTCACTGGAAGACATTGCCAGCCCTCGTTACCTCAGCAGAGCCAGGGACATGATCAGGGACCCATGCCACCCTGGTCACAATCGGTTCCAGATGCTGCTCTCTGGCAGACAGACGCTGTAAGTTTCCCACATCCGTTGGGACTCTAAACTTGGGGTAACACAACACAATCCCTTCTGTGTAATAACTTCGGGTGAGGTAATATGAATAGACATTAGGTACAAGGTGATCTGACACCTACATGCTGAATGAAGGTAAGTGAAAGACATTGAGAGGTAAGTGATCCACTCAGGGGTGGTGATGCATTGTATCCATAAAGGCAGAATTGTAAATTAAGAGTTTGGAGTCATAACTTGTAAAACTGTGTAAAACTGTCAGAGACACAAATGTCTCTCTATATATAGTGTAATATCATCAAATTTTATAATTTAATACGTTTTTAATTTGGCATCATTCTAATGGCTAGATATTAAGTTATAATGAAAACCATGATACTTGGCCAAAACGTGATTTTCAGCATATGAAACGCACGTTAAGGCAATAAAAACTGAAATGTTCCCCTGCTGCGAAACAAACTGTCCAATACACATAGTTACTGTGTATATAGTGTATAATTGTCCAATTCAAGTAAGTTTTTCATTTGGCATCATTCTAAGTGATAGAAATTAAGTTATAGTGAAAATTATGATACTTGGCCAAAACGTGATTTTCAGCGCATGAAACGCACGTTAAGGCAATAAAAAATGAAATGTTCCCCTGCTGCGAAACAAACTGTCAGAGACACATAGTTACTGTGTATATAGTGTATTATCGTCCAATTCAAGTAAGTTTTTCATTTAGCATCATTCTAAGTGATAGAAATTAAGTTATAGTGAAAACTATGATACTTGGCCAAAACGTGATTTTCAGCGCATGAAACGCCAAAACGTGATTTTCAGCGCATGAAACGCACGTTAAGGCAATAAAAAATGAAATGTTCCCCTGCTGCGAAACAAACTGTCAGAGACACATAGTTACTGTGTATATAGTGTATTATCGTCCAATTCAAGTAAGTTTTTCATTTAGCATCATTCTAAGTGATAGAAATTAAGTTATAGTGAAAACTATGATACTTGGCCAAAACGTGATTTTCAGCGCATGAAACGCACGTTAAGGCAATAAAAACTGAAATGTTCCCCTGCTGCGAAACAAACTGTCAGAGACACATAGTTCCTGTATATAGTGTAAAATCGTCCAATTCAAGTAAGTTTTGCATTTAGCATCATTCTAAGTGATAGAAATTAAGTTATAGTGAAAACTATGATACTTGGCCAAAACGTGATTTTCAGCGCATGGAACGCACGTTAAGGCAATAAAAAATGAAATGTTCCCCTGCTGCGAAACAAACTGTCAGAGGCACATAGTTACTGTGTATATAGTGTAAAATCGTCCAATTCAAGTAAGTTTTGCATTTAGCATCATTCTAAGTGATGGAAATTAAGTTATAGTGAAAACTATGATACTTGGCCAAAACGAGATTTTCAGCGCATGAAACGCACGTTAAGGCAATAAAAACTGAAATGTTCCCCTGCTGCGAAACAAACTGTCAGAGACACATAGTTACTGTGTATATAGTGTAAAATCGTCCAATTCAAATGAGTTTTGCATTTAGCATCATTCTAAGTGATAGAAATTAAGTTATAGTGAAAACTATGATACTTGGCCAAAACGTGATTTTCAGCGCATGAATCGCACGTTAAGGCAATAAAAACTGAAATGTTCCCCTGCTGCGAAACAAACTGTCAAAGGCACATAGTTACTGTGTATATTATGTAAAATCGTCCAATTCAAGTAAGTTTTGCATTTAGCATCATTCTAAGTGATAGAAATTAAGTTATAGTGAAAACTATGATACTTGGCCAAAACGTGATTTTCAGTGCATGAAACGCACGTTAAGGCAATCAAAACTGAAATGTTCCCCTTGCTGCGAAACAAACTGTCAGAGACACATAGTTACTGTGTATATAGTGTATTATCGTGCAATTTAAGTAAGTGTTTCATTTAGCATCATTCTAAGTAATAGAAATTAAGTTATAGTGAAAATTATGATTCTTGGCCAAAACGTGATTTTCAGCGCATGAAACGCACGTTAAGGCAATAAAAACTGAAATGTTCCCCTGCTGCGAAACAAACTGTCAGAGACACATAGTTACTGTGTATATAGTGTATTATCGTCCAATTCAAGTAAGTTTTTCATTTAGCATCATTCTAAGTGATAGAAATTAAGTTATAGTGAAAACTATGATACTTGGCCAAAACGTGATTTTGAGCGCATGAAACGCACGTTAAGGCAATAAAAACTGAAATGTTCCCCTGCTGCGAAACAAACTGTCAGAGACACATAGTTCCTGTATATAGTGTAAAATCGTCCAATTCAAGTAAGTTTTGCATTTAGCATCATTCTAAGTGATAGAAATTAAGTTATAGTGAAAACTATGATACTTGGCCAAAACGTGATTTTCAGCGCATGGAACGCACGTTAAGGCAATAAAAAATGAAATGTTCCCCTGCTGCGAAACAAACTGTCAGAGACACATAGTTACTGTGTATATAGTGTATTATCGTCCAATTCAAGTAAGTTTTTCATTTAGCATCATTCTAAGTGATAGAAATTAAGTTATAGTGAAAACTATGATACTTGGCCAAAACGTGATTTTCAGCGCATGAAACGCCAAAACGTGATTTTCAGCGCATGAAACGCACGTTAAGGCAATAAAAAATGAAATGTTCCCCTGCTGCGAAACAAACTGTCAGAGACACATAGTTACTGTGTATATAGTGTATTATCGTCCAATTCAAGTAAGTTTTTCATTTAGCATCATTCTAAGTGATAGAAATTAAGTTATAGTGAAAACTATGATACTTGGCCAAAACGTGATTTTCAGCGCATGAAACGCACGTTAAGGCAATAAAAACTGAAATGTTCCCCTGCTGCGAAACAAACTGTCAGAGACACATAGTTCCTGTATATAGTGTAAAATCGTCCAATTCAAGTAAGTTTTGCATTTAGCATCATTCTAAGTGATAGAAATTAAGTTATAGTGAAAACTATGATACTTGGCCAAAACGTGATTTTCAGCGCATGGAACGCACGTTAAGGCAATAAAAAATGAAATGTTCCCCTGCTGCGAAACAAACTGTCAGAGGCACATAGTTACTGTGTATATAGTGTAAAATCGTCCAATTCAAGTAAGTTTTGCATTTAGCATCATTCTAAGTGATGGAAATTAAGTTATAGTGAAAACTATGATACTTGGCCAAAACGAGATTTTCAGCGCATGAAACGCACGTTAAGGCAATAAAAACTGAAATGTTCCCCTGCTGCGAAACAAACTGTCAGAGACACATAGTTACTGTGTATATAGTGTAAAATCGTCCAATTCAAATGAGTTTTGCATTTAGCATCATTCTAAGTGATAGAAATTAAGTTATAGTGAAAACTATGATACTTGGCCAAAACGTGATTTTCAGCGCATGAATCGCACGTTAAGGCAATAAAAACTGAAATGTTCCCCTGCTGCGAAACAAACTGTCAAAGGCACATAGTTACTGTGTATATTATGTAAAATCGTCCAATTCAAGTAAGTTTTGCATTTAGCATCATTCTAAGTGATAGAAATTAAGTTATAGTGAAAACTATGATACTTGGCCAAAACGTGATTTTCAGTGCATGAAACGCACGTTAAGGCAATCAAAACTGAAATGTTCCCCTTGCTGCGAAACAAACTGTCAGAGACACATAGTTACTGTGTATATAGTGTATTATCGTGCAATTTAAGTAAGTGTTTCATTTAGCATCATTCTAAGTAATAGAAATTAAGTTATAGTGAAAATTATGATTCTTGGCCAAAACGTGATTTTCAGCGCATGAAACGCACGTTAAGGCAATAAAAACTGAAATGTTCCCCTGCTGCGAAACAAACTGTCAGAGACACATAGTTACTGTGTATATAGTGTATTATCGTCCAATTCAAGTAAGTTTTTCATTTAGCATCATTCTAAGTGATAGAAATTAAGTTATAGTGAAAACTATGATACTTGGCCAAAACGTGATTTTGAGCGCATGAAACGCACGTTAAGGCAATAAAAACTGAAATGTTCCCCTGCTGCGAAACAAACTGTCAGAGACACATAGTTCCTGTATATAGTGTAAAATCGTCCAATTCAAGTAAGTTTTGCATTTAGCATCATTCTAAGTGATAGAAATTAAGTTATAGTGAAAACTATGATACTTGGCCAAAACGCACGTTAAGGCAATAAAAAATGAAATGTTCCCCTGCTGCGAAACAAACTGTCAGAGGCACATAGTTACTGTGTATATAGTGTAAAATCGTCCAATTCAAGTAAGTTTTGCATTTAGCATCATTCTAAGTGATGGAAATTAAGTTATAGTGAAAACTATGATACTTGGCCAAAACGTGATTTTCAGCGCATGAAACGCACGTTAAGGCAATAAAAACTGAAATGTTCTCCTGCTGCGAAACAAACTGTCAGAGACACATAGTTACTGTGTATATAGTGTAAAATCGTCCAATTCAAATAAGTTTTGCATTTAGCATCATTCTAAGTGATAGAAATTAAGTTATAGTGAAAGCTATGATACTTGGCCAAAACGTGATTTTCAGCGCATGAATCGCACGTTAAGGCAATAAAAACTGAAATGTTCCCCTGCTGCGAAACAAACTGTCCAATACACATAGTTACTGTGTATATAGTGTATAATTGTCCAATTCAAGTAAGTTTTTCATTTGGCATCATTCTAAGTGATAGAAATTAAGTTATAGTGAAAATTATGATACTTGGCCAAAACGTGATTTTCAGCGCATGAAACGCACGTTAAGGCAATAAAAAATGAAATGTTCCCCTGCTGCGAAACAAACTGTCAGAGGCACATAGTTACTGTGTATATAGTGTAAAATCGTCCAATTCAAGTAAGTTTTGCATTTAGCATCATTCTAAGTGATAGAAATTAAGTTATAGTGAAAACTATGATACTTGGCCAAAACGTGATTTTCAGCGCATGAAACGCACGTTAAGGCAATAAAAACTGAAATGTTCCCCTGCTGCGAAACAAACTGTCAGAGGCACATAGTTACTGTGTATATAGTGTAAAATCGTCCAATTCAAGTAAGTTTTGCATTTGGCATCATTCTAAGTGCTAGAAATTAAGTTATAGTGAAAACTATGATACTTGGCCAAAACGTGATTTTCAGCGCATGAAACGCACGTTAAGGCAATAAAAAATGAAATGTTCCCCTGCTGCGAAACAAACTGTCAGAGACACATAGTTACTGTGTATATAGTGTATTATCGTCCAATTCAAGTAAGTTTTTCATTTAGCATCATTCTAAGTGATAGAAATTAAGTTATAGTGAAAACTATGATACTTGGCCAAAACGTGATTTTCAGCGCATGAAACGCACGTTAAGGCAATAAAAACTGAAATGTTCCCCTGCTGCGAAACAAACTGTCAGAGACACATAGTTACTGTATATAGTGTAAAATCGTCCAATTCAAGTAAGTTTTGCATTTAGCATCATTCTAAGTGATAGAAATTAAGTTATAGTGAAAACTATGATACTTGGCCAAAACGTGATTTTCAGCGCATGGAACGCACGTTAAGGCAATAAAAAATGAAATGTTCCCCTGCTGCGAAACAAACTGTCAGAGGCACATAGTTACTGTGTATATAGTGTAAAATCGTCCAATTCAAGTAAGTTTTGCATTTAGCATCATTCTAAGTGATGGAAATTAAGTTATAGTGAAAACTATGATACTTGGCCAAAACGAGATTTTCAGCGCATGAAACGCACGTTAAGGCAATAAAAACTGAAATGTTCCCCTGCTGCGAAACAAACTGTCAGAGACACATAGTTACTGTGTATATAGTGTAAAATCGTCCAATTCAAATGAGTTTTGCATTTAGCATCATTCTAAGTGATAGAAATTAAGTTATAGTGAAAACTATGATACTTGGCCAAAACGTGATTTTCAGCGCATGAATCGCACGTTAAGGCAATAAAAACTGAAATGTTCCCCTGCTGCGAAACAAACTGTCAAAGGCACATAGTTACTGTGTATATTATGTAAAATCGTCCAATTCAAGTAAGTTTTGCATTTAGCATCATTCTAAGTGATAGAAATTAAGTTATAGTGAAAACTATGATACTTGGCCAAAACGTGATTTTCAGTGCATGAAACGCACGTTAAGGCAATCAAAACTGAAATGTTCCCCTTGCTGCGAAACAAACTGTCAGAGACACATAGTTACTGTGTATATAGTGTATTATCGTGCAATTTAAGTAAGTGTTTCATTTAGCATCATTCTAAGTAATAGAAATTAAGTTATAGTGAAAATTATGATTCTTGGCCAAAACGTGATTTTCAGCGCATGAAACGCACGTTAAGGCAATAAAAACTGAAATGTTCCCCTGCTGCGAAACAAACTGTCAGAGACACATAGTTACTGTGTATATAGTGTATTATCGTCCAATTCAAGTAAGTTTTTCATTTAGCATCATTCTAAGTGATAGAAATTAAGTTATAGTGAAAACTATGATACTTGGCCAAAACGTGATTTTGAGCGCATGAAACGCACGTTAAGGCAATAAAAACTGAAATGTTCCCCTGCTGCGAAACAAACTGTCAGAGACACATAGTTCCTGTATATAGTGTAAAATCGTCCAATTCAAGTAAGTTTTGCATTTAGCATCATTCTAAGTGATAGAAATTAAGTTATAGTGAAAACTATGATACTTGGCCAAAACGTGATTTTCAGCGCATGGAACGCACGTTAAGGCAATAAAAAATGAAATGTTCCCCTGCTGCGAAACAAACTGTCAGAGGCACATAGTTACTGTGTATATAGTGTAAAATCGTCCAATTCAAGTAAGTTTTGCATTTAGCATCATTCTAAGTGATGGAAATTAAGTTATAGTGAAAACTATGATACTTGGCCAAAACGTGATTTTCAGCGCATGAAACGCACGTTAAGGCAATAAAAACTGAAATGTTCTCCTGCTGCGAAACAAACTGTCAGAGACACATAGTTACTGTGTATATAGTGTAAAATCGTCCAATTCAAATAAGTTTTGCATTTAGCATCATTCTAAGTGATAGAAATTAAGTTATAGTGAAAGCTATGATACTTGGCCAAAACGTGATTTTCAGCGCATGAATCGCACGTTAAGGCAATAAAAACTGAAATGTTCCCCTGCTGCGAAACAAACTGTCCAATACACATAGTTACTGTGTATATAGTGTATAATTGTCCAATTCAAGTAAGTTTTTCATTTGGCATCATTCTAAGTGATAGAAATTAAGTTATAGTGAAAATTATGATACTTGGCCAAAACGTGATTTTCAGCGCATGAAACGCACGTTAAGGCAATAAAAAATGAAATGTTCCCCTGCTGCGAAACAAACTGTCAGAGGCACATAGTTACTGTGTATATAGTGTAAAATCGTCCAATTCAAGTAAGTTTTGCATTTAGCATCATTCTAAGTGATAGAAATTAAGTTATAGTGAAAACTATGATACTTGGCCAAAACGTGATTTTCAGCGCATGAAACGCACGTTAAGGCAATAAAAACTGAAATGTTCCCCTGCTGCGAAACAAACTGTCAGAGGCACATAGTTACTGTGTATATAGTGTAAAATCGTCCAATTCAAGTAAGTTTTGCATTTGGCATCATTCTAAGTGCTAGAAATTAAGTTATAGTGAAAACTATGATACTTGGCCAAAACGTGATTTTCAGCGCATGAAACGCACGTTAAGGCAATAAAAACTGAAATGTTCCCCTGCTGCGAAACAAACTGTCAGAGGCACATAGTTACTGTGTATATAGTGTATAATTGTCCAATTCAAGTAAGTTTTGCATTTAGCATCATTCTAAGTGCTAGAAATTAAGTTATAGTGAAAACTATGATACTTGGCCAAAACGTGATTTTCAGCGCATGAAACGCACGTTAAGGCAATCAAAACTGAAATGTTCCCCTGCTGCGAAACAAACAGTCAGAGACACATAGTTACTGTGTATATAGTGTAATATCGTCCAATTCAAGTAAGTTTTGCATTTAGCATCATTCTAAGTGCTAGAAATTAAGTTATAGTGAAAACTATGATACTTGGCCAAAACGTGATTTTCAGCGCATGAAACGCACGTTAAGGCAATCAAAACTGAAATGTTCCCCTGCTGCGAAACAAACAGTCAGAGACACATAGTAACTGTGTATATTGTGTATAATTGTCCAATTCAAGTAAGTTTTGCATTTAAACATTCTAAGTGATGGACATTAAGTTATAGTGAAAACTATGATGCTTGGCCAAAACGTGATTTTCAGCGCATGAAACGCACATTAGGGCAATAAAAACTGAAATGTTCCCCTGCTGCGAAACAAACTGTCAGAGACACATAGTTACTGTGTATATAGTGTATTATCGTCCAATTCAAGTAAGTTTTTCATTTAGCATCATTCTAAGTGATAGAAATTAAGTTATAGTGAAAACTATGATACTTGGCCAAAACGTGATTTTCAGCGCATGAAACGCACGTTTAGGCAATAAAAACTGAAATGTTCCCCTGCTGCGAAACAAACTGTCAGAGACACATAGTTCCTGTATATAGTGTAAAATCGTCCAATTCAAGTAAGTTTTGAATTTAGCATCATTCTAAGTGATAGAAATTAAGTTATAGTAAAAACTATGATACTTGGCCAAAACGTGATTTTCAGCGCATGAAACGCACGTTGAGGCAATAAAAACTGAAATAATCCCCTGCTGCGAAACAAACTGTCAGAGGCACATAGTTACTGTATATATAGTGTAAATTCGTCCAAATCAAGCAAGTTTTGCATTTAGCATCATTCTAAGTGATAGAAATTAAGTTATAGTGAAAATTATGATACTTGGCCCAAACGTGATTTTCAGCGCATGAAACGCACTTTAAGGCAATAAAAACTCAAATGTTCCCCTGCTTCCAAACAAACTGCCAAAGACACATAGTTACTGTGTATATAGTGTATAATCGTTCAATTCAAGTAGGTTGTTCATTTAGCATCATTCTAAGGGATAGAAATTAAGTTATAGTGAAAACTATGATACTTGGCCAAAACGTGATTTTCAGCACATGAAATGCACATTTAGGCAAGAAAAACTGAATTGTTCCCCCGCTGCGAAACAAACTGTCAGTGACACATAGTTACTGTGTATATAGTGTATAATCTTCCAAATTAAGTAGGTTTTTCCTTTGATATCATTCTAAGTGATGGATGTTAGGGTTAGGGTTGGGGTTAGGGTTAGGGTTAGGGTTAGGGTTGGGGTTAGGGTTAGGTTAGGGTTAGGGTTAGGGTTAGGGTTAGGGTTAGGGTTAGGGTTAGGGTTAGGGTTAGGGTAAGGGTTAGGGTTAGGGTTAGGTTAAGTTATAGTGAAAACTATGATACTTGGCCAAAACGTGATTTTCAGCGCATGAAACGCACATTAGGGCAAAAAAACTGAAATGTTTGTTAGGTCTGAAAATACAACTTCAGGAGCAGGCTAAGAAAGAGTGAGTTAAATTTAAATAGAATATATGTATTACCAGACTGCAAAGTGGACAGTGAGAGTTCCTACAGTGGGGTCCTGTTCACTGCGATGTTACTGCAACTCTAGTTGAATGACCAGTGAGTTTGTCTTAAATACAGGCAAAACTGACAGTTGTCCCTAGGACTTTGGACAGATACGTTTCAGTCATTTGCAGGGCAAAAAGTAATTGATTAGTGTCGGGCCTGGAATCTGTAGTCAATGGTTTCCAGACGTAGGGTGTTCTTTGCTGTTCCTACCCTGGGGAACACCGCCATCATGATTTTGGAGGAGACTGACCAGTGTTTGTATACGAGGGGGACATCCGAGCCCCACACTGAATCATGGGGGAAGAAATCAAAGCTCCGTCGTTGACGCCTGGTGGGTAGATGTGGGTTGGCGTCGACAGTTGGAATCGAGTCTGCTGTTAGAACGTACGTGTGGTCGGATGCAGATGTAGGGACACAGAGCCCAGTTGTATTGGCGGGGATGATCATATACACTTCTCATTCGCAGAGCCACCATATTTGGTCCAGTACTGTCCATGATTGGGAAGGAATGTGTCTGATCTCGGCACACCTCGTGACGTGAACTTGGTCTAAAGGGGTCTTCGGATCCGGTCCGCAGAAGTTGAAACTGGATAGATACCAGTCTATTCGGTTGTTGCACTGGACATACGTTGTGGTATTGACTGTAGCTGCTAATGGTACTGCGACCATGGTATGTAGGCGGTCGAGCTTTGCTAGAAGGATTCTCTCAGGTTACCCAGAATACAGTTGTAGGTGAGGTTGGCGAGTTCTTCGTTCTGTCGGTTGGCCCATAGCTGTGGTTGGCCTACGGCAGTAGGCATGAGGGAACAGACATAACAACTCATTGGTTGTGGCGCGGGCTGTGAGTGCGGTGTATCTGTACCAACTGTTCCTCATCATCGGGTTGTACTCGTTTTCTTCTTGTGTTTGGTTATGTGCGAGAATTAGGTGTATCTCCTCAGGCTTTGGTGTTCCTGCCGTACGGATTTTAAGTAGGCGTGTGGCGGATGGTTCTACGAAGGGGTTCACACCAATCACTTTGGGGACCATGGCTGGACTAGTAGTGCGGATGGTGATAGTAAAGAGGGGGTCTTTTCCTGGTCGGTCCGGTTGGAGGCATAGGTTGATGCAGCCTTTTTGTTGGATATTGGTCGTGAGCTCCAGCGTATGTTTACCATCTTTGATGGTGGTGGCTAACTTGGTGAAGTTAGCGGTCATGGTAGTAGCTTCTTTGGAAAGGGGCCATGTGATTGTCTTGTAGCCTGTATGGAGGAGGACCTGGTCCCAGGTGTCTGGCCAGACCACTCAGACTCTGGGAGCTTGTAGGTACCAATAGAAATAACTGGAGTCAGTCCTGTGTAATCCCAAGTGAGTAAGCTGTAGGCTGAGCAAAGGGACTTGAACGACGATTGGTGTCTTGGTTAATGGGATGCAGATTTGGGGGCCCCTGATCGTTTCCTTAACCAGCTAGTGGGCCATTCTCCTCCAGTGGGAGTGTACCAAGGTTCTGGTACGTTCCCCCCATGTGGTTGAACACAGAGCGGTGATGATGATGATGAGTAGCCACTTCATTCTTGTACTTTGTTTACTGTGGGACTGATGTATCCAGGTGTCTCTTCCTTCGATTTTGATGGCAGTGGGTGTGGGCAAAATCACACGGTGAGGTCCGTCCCAACGTGGAGAAGACCAGCACTTTCTTTTTATCACCTTGACGAGTACCAGGTCTCCTGGGGACAGGACCTCCTCTGTGGGAGACAGAGAAGATGTCGGCAGATTATTTTGCATTCATCTCAGTTATTTCTTGGAACATTTTGCATAACCACTTAGTGAGGGAATCTGTTTCTCCTTTCTCTTCTACCACCAGATCTTTTTCCCACGTTGTTAAGTGGAAGGGTCTGTCGTTCACTGCCTCAAATGGTGTGCATCTCTGTGCTGTTGGAATGATTCTCATGTACGTTTCTACCAGGCTCAGGCATTCTTGCCATGGTTTTCCTGTGTCTTCCATGGTTTTTCTGAGTCTGAGTTTTACTGTTCTAATGGTTTGTTCGACGAGTCCAGCACTTTGATTCAGTTTGATGAAATCCATCTTCAGAAGCTCGAAGGGATATGTTCCTGTTTGCCTTGTTCCATGCTTGGGTCGTTCGTTGCCTTGAGAGTTGTGTCTACAGCAGTTCAGACAGTTTCTGCCAAAAAAATTGAAGTAAGTTTGGAGACTTCTGGGAACATGCATTGTTTATTGTACTGTACTGATCATCCCTCCTGTTGAGACATGGCTCCTCCCATGGCTCAATTTGGCAATTACTTCAAACAATGATCTTGTCACGCATGGCTTGTTTTCTACTGCATAGAGTCCATTCTTGTGTTGAGTGGCTCCTTCTGTTTCCCATTGCAGTTTCTCTTTTTCTGGGGAATGATTTTGCATTTCTCTTAGGAATTCAGCAGGGATTGGGCTGTGTCTTTCCACCGTCACGTCTTGTTCTAGGAATAGTCTACATGCCTCTGTCAGTGCCACTATTTCTGCGGCTTGTGCAGACCAGTCGCCGGGGAGTCATCCTGTCTTGAGGTTGTCTTTTTGAGTCACCACGGCACATACGTTGTGTTTTTCTCCATCCAGGGTTTTTGATGATGATCCATCCCCATAGGCAATGTGTCCGGGGGCAATGGGTTGTCCATTAGGTCAGTTGCATATACGTGGTTAATTATGATTCGTTGAGTGGGCAACTGTGAGAATTGGTTTAACCACTTGTCGTCCGGTCTCCCATGAACTTCAGGGTGACATGTAATGGCCATGTTTGTTGTTCCTGTCCTGGTGCTGCTGGGCAGATATCTTCAGACTGTTCTCTTAGACTTTCAGCTACCTTGGCAGAATCATTCCCGACAATGTCGAGAGAGTAGAAGCTGTTAGATGTGGTGGTGTGGAAGATATTTTTGGTCTGTAATTCCCTGGGTCGGAGGCCATTTTGGGTGGCCACTAGGCTTAGCCCAAGCTGGAGCATGATATCTCATCCCGGTAACTCTCCGATTTTCATTTTGCAGTCTGACAATAAACCCATTCCTTTTGTTGCTTTCTGACCCATATTAATCACCTACTTAATAGTTTAAACAACAATTATTTTCTAAATTACCCGAAAGTGATCTCTACTTTGCGATTAACCCAATATCTCTGAACACACAAAGACCAAAAGTCCCTGACTTTTTCTTAGTTAAGTCCCTGACTCTATTAACAGACCAAGACTATAAAGCCCTTGCTAATTATTGTTTTACTTTCATTGGTCCCGGACCAATTGGTTATTACCAGACTGCAAAGTGGACAGTGAGAGTTCCTACAGTAGGGTCCTGTTCAATGCGATGTTCCTGCAACTCTAGTCGAATGACCAGTGTGTGTGTGTCTTAAATACAGGAAAAACTGACAGTTGACACTAGGACTTTGGACAGATACATTTCAGTCATTTGCAGGGCAAAAAGTAATTGATCAGTGTCGGACAGTTGAGTATTTGTGCTGACATGTCACCTCAATCACAAGACTAAGATTGTTTATTCAGTCAGACAGTTGGGTGTTTATGCTGACATGTCAGCCATAAGGATGACTATGATGCTGTTATACTCACAAAAACTTATACAATATGAACAAGCATTTGCAAAGATACTTTGTCTAATCTCACATGTTCCCCTGCTGCCAAACAAACTGTCAGAGAAACATAGTTACTGTGTATATAGTGTAAAATCGTCCAATTCAAGTAAGTTATCCATTTGGCATCATTCTCATGCTAGAAATTAAGTTATAATGAAAACAATCATACTTGGCCAAAACGTGATTTTCAGGGCATGAAAAGTACATTAAGGCAATAAAAACTGAAAAGTTCCCCTGCTGCCAAATAAATTGTCAGAGACACAGTTACTGTGTATGTAGTAAAAAATCGTCCAATTCAAGTAAGTTTTTTATTTGGCATCGTTTAAAGTGATAGAAATTAAGTTACAATGAAAACTATCATACTTGGCCAAAACGTGATTATCAGGCCATGAAAAGCACATTAAGGCAATAAAAACTGAAACGTTCCCCTGCTGCCAAACACACTGTCAGAGACACATAGTTCCTGTGTATATAGTGTAAAATCGTCCAATTCAAGTAAGTCATTCATTGGCATCATTCCAGGTGATTCTGGAGCTATTTCCCACCATAAACAGTGTCCAAAGCAGGCATTTTGCGATTAAAATAGTGGTTGTATTAGAACCAGGCCCAGACGGTTCTGGTTGGTGTTTTTACCCAGAAATTGTGTCCAATGATGATAAGGATGTATTTTTGATTATTCTGTATAAAAATAATCATCTAGGGATGTTCAGAAGTTCTGTTATGCCCGAATCAATGACCTGAATTTGGGCACTTTATTTACAAGTGGTGGTTTTTAAGAACCAGGCCCAGTCGGTTCTGGTTGGTGCTTTATCCATTGTGTGGGTAGATGTATTTTCACTATTCTGTCTAAAAATAAAGATCCAGGACAGTTCTGGGGCTATTTCCCACCATAAATAGTGTCCAAAACATGCATTTTGGGATACAAAATAGTGGTTGCATTATAACAGGGTCCAGTCGGTTCTGGTGGGTGTTTGTATACGGAACTTGTGTCCAATTATGATGGGGATGTATACTTGACTATTCTGTATAGAAATAATCATCTAGCGATGTTCAGAAGTTCTGTTATGCCCGTATCAATGACCTCAATTTGGTCACTTTATTTACAAGTGGTGGTTTAGAAACAGGCCCAGTCGGTTTTGGTTGGTGCTTTTACCCAGAATTTGTGTTTATTGTGTGAGTGGATGTATTTTCACTATTTTGTATAATAATAATGATCCAGGATGGTTCTCGAGCTATTTCCCACCACAAACAGTGTCCAAAACAGGCATTTTGCGGTTAAAGTAGTGGTTGTATTAGAACCAGGACCAGTCGGTTCTGGTTCGTGTTTTTACCCAGAAATTGTGTCCAATGATGATGGGGATGTATTTTTGATTATTCTTTATAAAAATAATATTCTAGGGATGTTCAGAAGTTCTGTTATGCCCGAATCAATGACCTCAATTTGGGCACTTTATTTACAAGTGGTTGTTTAGAACCAGGCCCAGTCGGTTCTGGTTGGTGCTTTACCCACAATTAGTGTCGATTGTGTGAGTGGATGTATTTTCACTATTCTCTGTAAGGATAAAGATCCAGGGATGTTCTGAGACTATTTCCCACCATAAATAGTGTCAAAAACATGCATTTTGCGACAAAAATAGTGGTTGTATTAGAACCAGGCCCAGTCGGTTCTGGTTTGTGTCTACACCCGTAACGTGTGTCCAATAGGAATGGGGTTGTATTTTTGACTATTCTGTATTAAAAAATATCATTTAGGGATGATCAGAAGTTTTTCAATGCCCGAATAAATGACCTCCATTTGGGCACTTTATTTTGCATGGTGGTTGTAGTAGAACCAAGCCGAGTCGGTTCTGGTTGGTGCTTTTACCCAGAGTTAGTGTTGATTGTGTAGGTGGATGTATTTTCACTATTCTCTCTAAAAGATCCAAGATGGTTCTAGGGGTATTTGCCACCATAAAAAGTCTCCAAAACATGCATTTTGCGATAAAAAATAGTAGTTGCAGTATAACTGGGTCGTCTCGGTTCTGGTTGCTGTTTATATCCGAAACTTGTGTCCAAAGATGATGGGGATGTATATTTTACTATTCTGTTTAAACATAATCATGCAGGGATATTTTGTGGCTTTTTTTATACAAGAATCAAAAACCTCCATTATGGATCGTTATTTTGCATGGTTGTTGAATTAGAACCGGGCCCAGTCGGTTCTGGTTGGTGCTTTTACCAAGAATTAGTGTCATTTGATTTGATGGATGCATTTTCACTATTCTGTGTGAAATTAAAGATGCAGGGATGTTCAGGGAATATTTCCCACCGTCAATAGTGTCCATAACAGCCACTTTGCGATTAAAATAGTGGTCCTATTAGAACCAGGCCCAGTCGGTTCTGGTTGATGTATGTAGCCGGAACTTGTGTCAAATGATTATGGGAATGTATTTTTGACTATTCTCTTTAAAAATAATCATCTAGGGATGTTCAGAAGTTATTTTATGCCCGAATAAATGACCTCCATTGGGGCACTTTATTTTGCATGGTGGTTGTATTAGAACCAAGCCCAGTCGGTTCTGGTTGGGTCTTATACCCAGAGTTAGTATTGATTGTGTAGGTGGATGTATTTTCACAATTCTGTCTAAAATTAAAGATCCAGGATGGTTCTAGGGCTATTTCCCAGCATAAAATTTATCCAAAACATGCATTTTGCGATAAAAATTAGTAGTTGCATTATAACTGGGTCCAGTCGGGTCTGGTTGCTGTTTATATCTGAAGCTTGTGTCCAAAGATGATTGGGATGTATATTTTACTATTCTGTTTAAAAATAATCATGCAGGGATGTTTTGGGGCTTTTTTTATACAAGAATAAAAAACCTCCAATGGATCTTAATTTTGCATGGTTGTTGAATTAGAACCGGGACCAGTCGGTTCTGGTTGCCGCTTTTACCCAGATTTAGTGTCAATTGTGTGGATGGATGCATTTTCACTATTATGTGTAAAATTAAAGATGCAGGGATGTTTTGGGAATATTTCCCACCGTCAATAGTGTCCAAAACACTTTGCGATAAAAATAGTGGTTGTATTAGAACAAGGCCCAATCGGTTCTGGTTGGTGTATTTACCCAGAATTTGTGTTGGTTGAGTAGGTGGATGTAGTTTCACTATTTTCTATAAAAATAATGTTTCCCACCATAAACATTGTCCAAAACAGGCATTTTGCGATTAAAATAGTGGTCGTATTGGAACCGGGCCCAGTCGGTTCTGGTTGCCGCTTTTACCCAGATTTAGTGTCAATTGTGTGGATGGATGCATTTTCACTATTATGAGTAAAATTAAAGATGCAGGGATGTTTTGGGAATATTTCCCACCGTCAATAGTGTCCAAAACATTTTGCGATAAAAATAGTGGTTGTATTAGAACAAGGCCCAATCGGTTCTGGTTGGTGTATTTACCCAGAATTTGTGTTGATTGAGTAGGTAGATGTAGTTTCACTATTTTCTATAAAAATAATGTTTCCCACCATAAACATTGTCCAAAACAGGCATTTTCCGAATAAAATAATGGTCGTATTAGAACCGGGCCCAGTCGGTTCTGGTTGGTGCTTCTACCCATAATTAGTGTTGAATGTGTAGATGGATGTATTTTCACTATTCTGTGTAAAAATAATGATCCAGGATGGTTCTGGAGCTATTTTCCCACCATAAACAGTGTCCAAAAAAAGCATTCTGCGATTAAAATAGTGGTTGTATTAGAACCAGGCCCAGTCTGTTCTGGTTAGTGAATTTACCCGAAAAATTGTATCCATTGACGATGGGGATGTATTTTTGATTATTATGTATAAAAATAATCATCTAGGGATCTTCAGAAGTTCTGTTATTCCCGAATCAATGACCTCCATTTGGGCACATTATTGACGGAGCTCACGACCATGATCCAGTGTGTGGCTCGGATGTGTCCCTCAAACACAAATACTGGTCAGTCTCATCCAAAATCGTAATGGCTCAGTTCCCTTGAGTGGGAGCGGCAAGGAACGCCCTGCATTTGAAGACCATTGAAGGCAGGTTCCGGGCCTGTGTCGGCGCATCAGTCAGGCTGGGTAGCCGCTGGTACTTCTCTGGCTCATGGAAACAGCCACTTCAATATTTCGATATTTTCACAGACACAAAAGAAGGAATTGTGGGATGGACTGGCTAACTGGCTAAATACTTGTTTATTCTTGTCGCACCATGTGGTCATACTGGTTTTACCTTTGTTTGTTAATATCGTAGAATGCAAGGTAGACTAGCCAAACTGGTTTTACAATTGATTTAAAGGATTGTGGAATGTAAGAAAGACGAACTAGTTGGCCTTGCAATTGTTTTTTCGCCTCGCGAAATATAAGAAAGGCTGGCTAACAGGGTTTGCAATTGTTTCCTTGAATTGTGCGATGAAAAAAGGTTCAACTTCAGGAGTAACTGTCACTCTCCAGGTCATCCAGGGTCAAGTGCACACTTGGAAACTTTAATATTCGACCAAAATGTGCTTATCAGCGCATAAAAAACACATTTGGTGGTACGCGGAAAGAACGGCAGCAGACAAAAAAGCTATTTAGAAAGGTATCACCACTACGCAGAAGATCGTCGGCTACTCTGCCCTCACTGGAAGACATTGCCAGCCCTCGTTACCTCAGCAGAGCCAGGGACATGATCAGGGACCCATGGTCACAATCGGTTCCAGCTGCTGCTCTCTGGCAGACAGACGCTGTAAGTTTCCCACATCCGTTGGGACTCTAAACTTGGGGTAACACAACACAATCCCTTCTGTGTAATAACTTCGGGTGAGGTAATATGAATAGACATTAGGTACAAGGTGATCTGACACCTACATGCTGAATGAAGGTAAGTGAAAGACAGTGAGAGGTAAGTGATCCACTCAGGGGGTGGTGATGCAATGTATCCATAAAGGCAGAATTGTAAATTAAGAGTCTGGAGTCATATCTTGTAAAACTGTGTAAAACTGTCAGAGACACAAATGTCGCTATATACATAGTGTAATATCATCAAATTTTATAATTTAATAAGTTTTTAATTTGGCATCATTCTAATGGCTAGATATTAAGTTATAATGAAAACTATGATAATTGGCCAAAACATGATTTTCAGCGCATGAAAAGCACATTAAGGCAATAAAAACTGAAATGTTCCCCTGCTGCCAAACAAACTGTCAGAGACACATATTTACTGTGTATATAGTGTATAATCGTCCAATTCAAGTAGGTTTATCATTTGGCATCATTCTGAGTGATAGAAATTAAGTTATAGTGAAAACTATGATACTTGGCCAAAACATGATTTTCGGCGCATGAAACGCACGGTAAGGCAATAAAAACTGAAATGTTCCCCTGCTGCGAAACAAACTGTCAGAGGCACATAGTTACTGTGTATATAGTGTAACATCGTTTAATTCAAGTAAGTTTTGCATTTAAAGGTATAGTGAAAATTATGATACTTGGCCAAAACGTGATTTTCAGCGCATGAAACGCACGTTAAGGCAATAAAAACTGAAATGTTCCCCTGCTGCGAAACAAACTGTCAGAGACACATAGTGTATATAGTATAAAATCGTCCAATTCAAGTAAGTTTTGCATTTAGCATCATTCTAAGTGATGGAAATTAAGTTATAGTAAAACTATGATACTTGGCCAAAACGTGATTTTCAGCCCATGAAACGCACATTAGGGCAATAAAAACTGAAATGTTCCCCTGCTGCGAAACAAACTGTCAGAGACACATAGTTACTGTGTATGTAGTGTACAATTGTCCAATTCAAGTAAGTTTTTCATTTGGCATCATTCTAAGTGCTAGAAATTAAGTTATAGTGAAAACTATGATACTTGGCCAAAACGTGATTTTCAAAGCATGAAACGCACATTAGGGCAATAAAAAATGAAATGTTCCCCTGCTGCGAAACAAACTGTCAGACACACATAGTTACTGTGTATATAGTGTAAAATCGTTCAATTCAAGTAAGTTTTGCATTTAGCATCATTCTAAGTGATAGAAATTAAGTTATAGTGAAAACTATGATACTTGGCCAAAACGTGATTTTCAGCGCATGAAACGCACTTTAAGGCAATAAAAACTGAAATGTTCCCCTGCTGCGAAACAAACTGTCAGAGACACATAGTTACTGTGTATATAGTGTATAATTGTCCAATTCAAGTAAGTTTTTCATTTGGCATCATTCTAAGTGATAGAAATTAAGTTATAGTAAAAAATTATGATACTTGGCCAAAACGTGATTTTCAGCGCATGAAACGCACGTTAAGGCAATAAAAACTGAAATGTTCCCCTGCTGCGAAACAAACTGTCAGAGGCACATAGTTACTGTGTATATAGTGTAAAATCGTCCAATTCAAGTAAGTTTTGCATTTGGCATCATTCTAAGTGCTAGAAATTAAGTTATAGTGAAAACTATGATACTTGGCCAAAACGTGATTTTCAGCGCATGGAACGCACGTTAAGGCAATAAAAACTGAAATGTTCCCCTGCTGCGAAACAAACTGTCAGAGGCACATAGTTACTGTGTATATAGTGTAAAATCGTCCAATTCAAGTAAGTGTTGCATTTAGCATCATTCTAAGTGATAGAAATTAAGTTATAGTGAAAACTATGATACTTGGCCAAAACGTGATTTTCAGCGCATGGAACGCACGTTAAGGCAATAAAAACTGAAATGTTCCCCTGCTGCGAAACAAACTGTCAGAGGCACATAGTTACTGTGTATATAGTGTAAAATCGTCCAATTCAAGTAAGTTTTGCATTTACATCATTCTAAGTGTTATAAATTAAGTTATAGTGAAAATTGTGATACTTGCCCAAAACGTGATTTTCAGCGCAAGAAATGCACATTAAGGCATTAAAAACTGAAATGTCCCCCCGCTGCGAAACAAACTGTCAGTGACACATAGTTACTGTGTATAATCGTCCAAATTAAGTAGGTTTTTCATTTGATATCATTCTAAGTGATGGAAGTTAGGGTTAGGGTTAGGGTTAGAATTAGGGTTAGGGTTAGGGTTAGGGTTAGGGGTAGGGTTAGGGTTAGGGTTAGGTTAAGTTATAGTGAAAACTATGATACTTGGCCAAAACGTGATTTTCAGCGCATGAAACGCACATTAGGGCAAAAAAACTGAAATGTTTGTTAGGTCTGAAAATACAACTTCAGGAGCAGGCTAAGAAAGAGTGAGTTAAATTTAAATAGAAAATATGTATTACCAGACTGCAAAGTGGACAGTGAGAGTTCCTACAGTGGGGTCCTGTTCACTGCGATGTTACTGCAACTCTATTTGAATGACCAGTGAGTTTGTCTTAAATACAGGCAAAACTGACAGTTGTCCCTAGGACTTTGGACAGATACGTTTCAGTCATTTGCAGGGCAAAAAGTAATTGATGAGTGTCGGGCCTGGAATCTGTAGTCAATGGTTTCCAGACGTAGGGTGTTCTTCGCTGTTCCTACCCTGGGGAACACCGCCATCATGATTTTGGAGGAGACTGACCAGTGTTTGTATACGAGGGGGACATCCGAGCCCCACACTGAATCATGGGGGAAGAAATCAAAGCTCCGTCGTTGACGCCTGGTGGGTAGATGTGGGTTGGCGTCGACAGTTGGAATCGAGTCTGCTGTTAGAACGTACGTGTGGTCGGATGCAGATGTAGGGACACAGAGCCCAGTTGTATTGGCGGGGATGATCATATACACTTGCCATTCGCAGAGCCACCATATTTGGTCCAGTACTGTCCATGATTGGGAAGGAATGTGTCTGATCTCGGCACACCTGGTGACGTGAACTTGGTCTAAAGGGGTCTTCGGATCCGGTCCGCTGAAGTTGAAACAGGATGGATAACAGTCTGTTCGGTTGTTGCACTGGACTTACGTTGCGGTATTGACTGTAGCTGCTAATGGTACTGCGACCATGGTATGTAGGCGGTCGAGCTTTGCTGGAAGGATTCTCTCAGATTACCCAGGATACAGTTGTAGGTGAGGTTGGCGAATTCTTCGTTCTGTCGGTTGGACCATAGCTGTGGTTGTGGCGCGGGCTGTGAGTGCGGTGTATCTGTATTAACTGTTCCTCATCATCGGGTTGTACTCGTTTTCCTCTTGTGTTTGGACATGGGCGAGAATTAGGTGTATCTCCTCAGGCTTAGGTGTTCCTGGCGTACGGATTTTGAGTAGGCGTGTGGCGGATGGTTCTACGAAGGGGTTCACACCAATCACTTTGGGGACCATGGCTGGACTAGTAGTGCGGATGGTGATAGTAAAGAGGGGGTCTTTTCCTGGTCGGTCCGGTCGGAGGCATAGGTTGATGCAGCCTTTTTGTTGGATATTGGTCGTGAGCTCCAGCGTATGTTTACCATCTTTGATGGTGGTGGCTAACTTGGTGAAGTTAGCGGTCCTGGTAGTAGCTTCTTTGGAAAGGGGCCATGTGATTGTCTTGTAGCCTGTATGGAGGAGGACCTGGTCCCAGGTGTCTGGCCAGACCACTCAGACTCTGGGAGCTTGTAGGTACCAATAGAAATAACTGGAGTCAGTCCTGTGTAATCCCAAGTGAGTAAGCTGTAGGCTGAGCAAAGGGACTTGAACGACGATTGGTGTCTTGGTTAATGGGATGCAGATTTGGGGGCCCCTGATCGTTTCCTAAACCAGCTAGTGGGCCATTCTCCTCCAGTGGGAGTGTACCAAGGTTCTGGTACGTTCCCCCCATGTGGTTGAACACAGAGCGGTGATGATGATGATGAGTAGCCACTTCATTCTTGTACTTTGTTTACTGTGGGACTGATGTATCCAGGTGTCTCTTCCTTCGATTTTGATGGCAGTGGGTGTGGGCAAAATCACACGGTGAGGTCCGTCCCAACGTGGAGAAGACCAGCACTTTCTTTTTATCACCTTGACGAGTACCAGGTCTCCTGGGGACAGGACCTCCTCTGTGGGAGACAGAGAAGATGTCGGCAGATTATTTTGCATTCATCTCAGTTATTTCTTGGAACATTTTGCATAACCACTTAGTGAGGGAATCTGTTTCTCCTTTCTCTTCTACCACCAGATCTTTTTCCCACGTTGTTAAGTGGAAGGGTCTGTCGTTCACTGCCTCAAATGGTGTGCATCTCTGTGCTGTTGGAATGATTCTCATGTACGTTTCTACCAGGCTCAGGCATTCTTGCCATGGTTTTCCTGTGTCTTCCATGGTTTTTCTGAGTCTGAGTTTTACTGTTCTAATGGTTTGTTCGACGAGTCCAGCACTTTGGTTCAGTTTGATGAAATCCATCTTCAGAAGCTCGAAGGGATATGTTCCTGTTTGCCTTGTTCCATGCTTGGGTCGTTCGTTGCCTTGAGAGTTGTGTCTACAGCAGTTCAGACAGTTTCTGCCAAAAAAATTGAAGTAAGTTTGGAGACTTCTGGGAACATGCATTGTTTATTGTACTGTACTGATCATCCCTCCTGTTGAGACATGGCTCCTCCCATGGCTCAATTTGGCAATTACTTCAAACAATGATCTTGTCACGCATGGCTTGTTTTCTACTGCATAGAGTCCATTCTTGTGTTGAGTGGCTCCTTCTGTTTCCCATTGCAGTTTCTCTTCTTCTGGGGCATGATTTTGCATTTCTCTTAGGAATTCAGCAGGGATTGGGCTGTGTCTTTCCACCGTCACGTCTTGTTCTAGGAATAGTCTACATGCCTCTGTCAGTGCCACTTTTTCTGCGGCTTGTGCAGACCAGTCGCCGGGGAGTCATCCTGTCTTGAGGTTGTCTTTTTGAGTCACCACGGCATATACGTTGTGTTTTTCTCCATCCAGGGTTTTTGATGATGATCCATCCCCATAGGCAATGTGTCCGGGGGCAATGGGTTGTCCATTAGGTCAGTTGCATATACGTGGTTAATTATGATTCGTTGAGTGGGCAACTGTGAGAATTGGTTTAACCACTTGTCGTCCGGTCTCCCATGAACTTCAGGGTGACATGTAATGGCCATGTTTGTTGTTCCTGTCCTGGTGCTGCTGGGCAGATATCTTCAGACTGTTCTCTTAGACTTTCAGCTACCTTGCAGAATCATTCCCGACAATGTCGAGAGAGTAGAAGCTGTTAGATGTGGTGTGGAAGATATTTTTGGTCTGTATTTCCCTGGGTCGGAGGCCATTTTGGGTGGCCACTAGGCTTAGCCCAAGCTGGACCATGATATCTCGTCCCGGTAACTCTCCGATTTTCATTTTGCAATCTGACAATAAACCCATCCCTTTTGTTGCTTTCTGACCCATATTAATCACCTACTTAATAGTTTAAACAACAATTATTTTCTAAATTACCCGAAATTGATCTCTACTTTGCGATTAACCCAATATCTCTGAACACACAAAGACCAAAAGTCCCTGACTTTGTCTTAGTTAAGTCCCTGACTCTATTAACAGACCAAGACTATAAAGCCCTTGCTAATTCTTGTTCTACTTTCATTGGTCCCGGACCAATTGATTTATTACCAGACTGCAAAGTGGACAGTGAGAGTTCCTACAGTAGGGTCCTGCTCATCGCGATGTTCCTGCAACTCTAGTCGAATGACCGGTGTGTGTGTCTTAAATACAGGAAAAACTGACAGTTGTCACTAAGACTTTGGACAGATACATTTCAGTCATTTGCAGGGCAAAAAGTAATTAATCAGTGTCAGACAGTTGAGTATTTGTGCTGACATGTCACCCCAATCACAAGACTAAGATTGTTTATTCAGTCAGACAGTTGGGTGTTTATGCTGACATGTCAGCCATAAGGATGACTACGATGCTGTTATACTCACAAAAATGTATACAATATGAACAAGCATTTGCAAAGATACTTTGTCTAATCTTACATGTTCCCCTGCTGCCAAACAAACTGTCAGAGACACATAGTTACTGTGTATATAGTGTAAAATCGTCCAATTCAAGTAAGTTATCCATTTGGCATCATTCTCATGGCTAGAAATTAAGTTATAATGAAAACAATCATACTTGGCCAAAACGTGATTATCAGGCCATGAAAAGCACATTAAGGCAATAAAAACTGAAAAGTTTCCCTGCTGCCAAACACACTGTCAGAGACACATAGTTCCTGTGTATATAGTGTAAAATCGTCCAATTCAAGTAAGTCTTTCATTGGCATCATTCTAGGTGATACTGGAGCTATCTCCCACCATAAACAGTGTCCAAAACAGGCGATACAAAATAGTGGTTGCATTATAACAGGGTCCAGTCGGTTCTGGTGGGTGTTTGTATACGGAACTTGTGTCCAAATATGATGGGGATGTATACTTGACTATTTTGTTTAGAAATAATCATCTAGCGATGTTCAGAAGTTCTGTTAAGCCCGAATGAATTACTTTCATTTGGTCACTTTATTCACAAGTGGTGGTTTAGAAACAGGCCCAGTCGGTTTTGGTTGGTGCTTTTACCCAGAATTTGTGTTTATTGTTGAGTGGATGTATTTTCACTATTTTGTATAACAATAATGATCCCGGATGGTTCTGGAGCTATTTCCCACCACAAACAGTGTCCAAAACAGGCATTTTGCGGTTAAAGTAGTGGTTGTATTAGAACCAGGACCAGTCGGTTCAGGTTCGTGTTTTTACCCAGAAATTGTGTCCAATGATGATGGGGATGTATTTTTGATTATTCTTTATAAAAATAATATTCTAGGGATGTTCAGAAGTTCTGTTATGCCCGAATCAATGACCTCAATTTGGACACTTTATTTACAAGTGGTTGTTTAGAACCAGGCCCAGTCGGTTCTGGTTGGTGCTTTACCCACAATTAGTGTCGATTGTGTGGGTGGATGTATTTTCACTATTCTCTGTAAGAATAAAGATCCAGGGATGTTCTGAGACTATTTCCCACCATTAATAGTGTCAAAAACATGCATTTTGCGACAAAAATAGTGGTTGTATTAGAACCAGGCCCAGTCGGTTCTGTTTTGTGTATACACCCGTAACGTGTGTCCAATAGGAATGGGGCTGTATTTTTTACTATTCTGTATAAAAAAATATCATCTAGGGATGTTCAGAAGTTCTTCTATGCCCGAATAAATGACCTCCATTTGGGCACTTTATTTTGCATGGTGGTTGTAGTAGAACCAAGCCGAGTCGGTTCTGGTTGGTGCTTTTACCCAGAGTTAGTGTTGATTGTGTAGGTGGATGTATTTTCACTATTCCTTCAAAAAATAAAGATCCAGGATGGTTCTAGGGGTATTTGCCACCATAAATAGTCTCCAAAACATGCATTTTGCGAAAAAAAATAGTAGTTGCATTATAAATGGGTCGTCTCGGTTCTGGTTGCTGTTTAAATCCGAAACTTGTGTCCAAAGATGATGTATATTTTACTATTCTGTTTAAACATAATCATGCGGGGATGTTTTGGGGCTTTTTTTATCCAAGAATCAAAAACCTCCATTATGGATCGTTATTTTGCATGGTGGTTGAATTAGAACCGGGCCCAGTCGGTTCTGGTTGGTGTATACACCCGTAACTTGTGTCCGATGGGAATGGGGTTGTATTTTTCACTATTCTGTATAAAAATCATCATCTAGGGATGTTCAGAAGTTATTTCATGCCCGAATAAATGACCTCCATTTGGGCACTTTATTTTGCATGGTGGTTGTATTAGAACCAAGCCCAGTCGGTTCTGGTTGGTGCTTATACCCAGAGTTAGTATTGATTGTGTAGGTGGATGTATTTTCACAATTCTGTCTAAAAATAAAGATCCAGGATGGTTGTAGGGCTATTTCCCACCATAAATTTTCTCCAAAACATGCATTTTGCGATAAAAAATAGTAGTTGCATTATAACTGGGTCCAGTCGGGTCTGGTTGCTGTTTATATCTGAAACTTGTGTCCAAAGATGATAGGGATGTATATTTTACTATTCTGTTTAAAAATAATCATGCAGGGATGTTTTGGGGCTTTTTTTATACAAGAATCAAAAACCTCCAATGGATCTTAATTTTGCATGGTGGTTGAATTAGAACCGGGCCCAGTCGTTTCTGGTTGCCGCTTTTACCCACATTTAGTGTCAATTGTGTGGATGGATGCATTTTTACTATTATGTGTAAAATTAAAAATGCAGGGATGTTCTGGGAATATTTCCCACCGTCAATAGTGTCCAAAACATTTTGCGATAAAAATAGTGGAACTGAAACGTTCCCCTGCTGCCAAACACACTGTCAGAGACACATAGTTCCTGTGTATATAGTGTAAAATCGTCCTATCCATGTAAGTCTTTCATTGGCATCATTCTAGGTGCTTCTGGAGCTATTTCTCACCATAAAAAGTGTCGAAAACAGGCATTTTGCGATTAAAATAGTGGTTGTATTAGAACCAGGCCCAGGCGATTCTGGTTGGTGTTTTTCCCAGAAATTGTGTCGAATAATGATAAGGATGTATTTTTGATTATTCTGTATAAAAATAATCATCTAGGGATGTTCAGAAGTTCTGTTATGCCCGAATCAATGACCTCAATTTGGGCACTTTATTTACAAGTGGTGGTTTTTAAGAACCAGGCCCAGTCGGTTCTGGTTGGTGCTTTTACCCAGATATAGTATCCATTGTGTGGGTAGATGTATTTTCACTATTCTGTCTAAAAATAAAGATCCAGGACAGTTCTGGGGCTATTTCCCACCATAAATAGTGTCCAAAACATGCATTTTGCGCTACAAAATAGTGGTTGCATTATATCAGGGTCCAGTCGGTTCTGGTGGGTGTTTGTATACGGAACTTGTGTCCAATTATGATGGGGATGTATACTTGACTATCTGTATAGAAATAATCATCTAGCGATGTTCAGAAGTTCTGTTATGCCCGAATGAATTACTTTCATTTGGTCACTTTATTTACAAGTGGTGGTTTAGAAACAGGCCCAGTCGGTTTTGGTTGATGCTTTTACCCAGAATTTGTGTTTATTGTGTGAGTGGATGTATTTTCACTATTTTGTACAACAATAATGATCCAGGATGGTTCTGGAGCTATTTCCCACCACAAACAGTGTCCAAAACAGGCATTTTGCGGTTAAAGTAGTGGTTGTATTAGAACCAGGACCAGTCGGTTCTGGTTCGTGTTTTTACCCAGAAATTGTGTCCAATGATGATGGGGATGTATTTTTGATTATTCTTTATAAAAATAATATTCTAGGGATGTTCAGAAGTTCTGTTATGCCCGAATCAATGACCTCAATTTGGGCACTTTATTTACAAGTGGTTGTTAAGAACCAGGCCCAGTCGGTTCTGGTTGGTGCTTTACCCACAATTAGTGTCGATTGTGTGGGTGGATGTATTTTCACTATACTCTTTAAGAATAAAGATCCAGGGATGTTCTGAGACTATTTCCCACCAGAAATAGTGTCAAAAACATGCATTTTGCGACAAAAATAGTGGTTGTACTAGAACCAGGCCCAGTCGGTTCTGGTTTGTGTCTACACCCGTAACGTGTGTCCAATAGGAATAGGGTTGTATTTTTGACTATTCTGTATCAAAATTATCATCTAGGGATGTTCAGAAGTTCTTCTATGCCCGAATAAATGACCTCCATTTGGGCACTTTATTTTGCATGTTGGTTGTAGTAGAACCAAGCCCAGTCGGTTCTGGTTGGTGCTTTTACCCAGAGTTAGTGTTGATTGTGAAGGTGGATGTATTTTCACTATTCTGTCTAAAAATAAAGATCCAGGATGGTTCTAGGGGTATTTACCACCATAAATAGTCTCCAAAACATGCATTTTGCGATAAAAAATAGTTGTTGAAAAAATGAAAAAATGAAAATCAGACATAGGCATTGTCGTCATCATTGACTTGACAAAAAGCCTAGTAGTCATCATACCCTCAGCAGCGTATGACGAAATTGTATAGTGCTTCTCCACAAGTTCGTCTTCCCAGGCCAGACACATTTATGACATTTATTTATGACATATTCATACTTGTTAGCTCTCCGCCTTGAGCGCCATTTTGCGGCGACTGCAAGTTGCCTCACCGATGCCAACAAGAATAAGGTGGATCACTTACCTCTCAGTCTTTATACTTACCCTCCCTCAGTCAGCCTTTGGAAGGCAGATCTGCGCCAAACGACTTTCCTGTTACTTCATTTCGACTTGACTTAATTTCATTGTAGGGATATGTGTAGTCGTCACGTCACGTGTTGCTGCAGGTTCAGAGACGTGATGGCTGTTGGGAAAAAGCTGTCCTTGAGCCTGTTTGTCCGTGCTTTGTAGGACCTGTAGCGTCTGCCAGATGGAAGCAACTGGAACAGGCCGTGTCCAGGGTGGTATGGGTCTCCAACAATGGACCCGGCTCTTCTAAGGTATCGGGGGTTGGCAATGTCTTCTAGTGATGGCAGAGAGCAGCCGACGATCTTCTGGGCAGTGTTTATCACCCTCTGTATGGCTTTTTTTGTCTGCTGCCGTGCTTCCGGTATACCACACTGTTATGCCGTAAGTCAGGATGCTCTCCACAGTGGCTCTGTAGAAGGTTGCCAGAAGCTTGGTGTCCAATTTGTCCCTTCTCAGTACCCTGAGAAAGTGGAGTCGTTTCTGGGCCTTCTTCACTAACACTGTGGTGTTTGTGGACCAGGAGAGCCTATCCGTGACGTGGACTCCCAGAAATTTGAAGGATTGGACCCTGTCTACACATACTCCGTTAATGAGGAGTGGGGCCAGGTCTGTGCTGCGCTTGCGAAAGTCCAGGATTATTTCTTTAGTCTTTGCGGTATTTAGTGTAAGATTGTTCGCCGAGAACCAAGAAGACAGTTTGTCGACCTCGTCTCTGTAAGCTGACTCATCCCCGCCTGAGATGAGTTCGATCACAGTGGTGTCATCGGCGAATTTGATGATAGAGTTTGACTGGTGGGCTGGTGTGCAGTCGTATGTGTACAGGGAGTACAGGAGAGGACTCAGTACACAGCCTTGTGGTGAGCCAGTGTTCAGTGTAATGGCGGAAGAGAGGTGTGGACCCATTCTGACAGTTTGTGGTCGACCAGTCAAGAAGTTCCTTATCCAGCAGCAGATTGAAGAGGATAGTCCAAGGTGGTAGAGTTTGTCCTTCAGGATGTCCGGCTTGATAGTGTTAAAGGCTGAGCTATAGTCTATGAAAATCATCCTCACATAGTTCCCCTGGTGCTCCAGGTGGCTCAGTGCTGTGTGAAGAAACACGGCGATAGCATCCTCAGTGGACCTGTTTTCTCTATAAGCAAACTGGTGAGGGTCAACTGAGGGGGGGATTGTCCTTCTGATGTGTCGGGCCACCAACTTTTCCAAGCACTTCATGATCACAGGCGTGAGAGCAACAGGCCTGTAATCATTCAAGCTGCCAATGGTTGGCTTTTTGGGGACAGGAATGATGGTGGCAGATTTTAGGCAGGCAGGAATGATGGATAGTTGCATTATAACTGGGTAGTCTCGGTTCTGGTTGCTGTTTTTATCCGAAACTTGTGTCCAAAGATGATGGGGATGTATATTTTACTATTCTGTTTAAAAATAATCATGCAGGGATGTTTTGGGGCTTTTTTTATACAAGAATCAAAAACCTCCATTATGGATCTTTATTTTGCATGGTGGTTGTAGTAGAACCAAGCCGAGTCGGTTCTGGTTGGTGCTTTTACCCAGATTTAGTGTTGATTGTGTAGGTGGATGTATTTTCACTATTCTGTCTAAAAATAAAGATCCAGGATGGTTCTAGGGGTATTTGCCACCATAAATAGTCTCCAAAACATGCATTTTGCGATAAAAAATAGTAGTTGCATTATAACTGGGTCGTCTCGGTTCTGGTTGCTGTTTATATCCGAAACTTGTGTCCAAAGATGATGGGGATGTATATTTTACTATTCCGTTTAAACATGATCATGCAGGGATGTTTTTTGGCTTTTTTTTATACAAGAATCAAAAACCTCCATTATGGATCGTTATTTTGCATGGTGGTTGAATTAGAACCGGGCCCAGTCGGTTCTGGTTGGTGCTTTTACCAAGAATTAGTGTCAATTGTGTTGATGGATGCATTTTCACTATTCTGTCTAAAAATAAAGATCCAGGATGGTTCTAGGGGTATTTGCCACCATAAATAGTCTCCAAAACATGCATTTTGCGATAAAAAATAGTAGTTGCATTATAACTGGGTCGTCTCGGTTCTGGTTGCTGTTTATATCCGAAACTTGTGTCCAAAGATGATGGGGATGTATATTTTACTATTCTCTTTAAACATGATCATGCAGGGATGTTTTTTGGCTTTTTTTTATACAAGAATCAAAAACCTCCATTATGGATCGTTATTTTGCATGGTGGTTGAATTAGAACCGGGCCCAGTCGGTTCTGGTTGGTGCTTTTACCAAGAATTAGTGTCAATTGTGTTGATGGATGCATTTTCACTATTCTGTGTAAAATTAAAGATGCAGGGATGTTCAGGGAATATTTCCCACCGTCAATAGTGTCCAAAACAGGCATTTTGCGATTAAAATAGTGGTCCTATTAGAACCAGGCCCAGTCGTTTCTGGTTGATGTATGTAGCCGAAACTTGTGTCAAATGATAATGGGGATGTATTTTTGACTATTCTCTATAAAAATAATCATTTAGGGATTTTCAGAAGTTCTTTTATGCCCTAATCAATGACCTCCCTTTGGGCACTTTATTTTGCATAGTGGTTGTATTAGAACCAGGCCCAGTCGGTTCTGGTTTGTGTATACACCCGTAACTTGTGTCCGATGGGAATGGGGTTGTATTTTTCACTATTCTGTATAAAAATCGTCATCTTGGGATGTTCCGAAGTTATTTTATGCCCGGATAAATGACCTCCATTAGGGCACTTTATTTTGCATGGTGGTTGTATTAGAACCAAGCCCAGTCGGTTCTGGTTGGGTCTTATACCCAGAGTTAGTTTTGATTGTGTAGGTGGATGTATTTTCACAATTCATTCTAAAATTAAAGATCCAGGATGATTCTAGGGCTATTTCCCAGCATAAATTTTCTCCAAAACATGCATTTTGCGATAAAAAATAGTAGTTGCATTATAACTGGGTCCAGTCGGGTCTGGTTGCTGTTTATATCTGAAGCTTGTGTCCAAAGATCATTGGGATGTATATTTTACTATTCTGTTTAAAAATAATCATGCAGGGATGTTTTGGGGCTTTTTTTTATACAAGAATAAAAAACCTCCAATGGATCTTAATTTTGCATGGTTGTTGAATTAGAACCGGGACCAGTCGGTTCTGGTTTCCGCTTTTACCCAGATTTAGTGTCAATTGTGTGGATGGATGCATTTTCACTATTATGTGTAAAATTAAAGATGCAGGGATGTTTTGGGAATATTTCCCACAGTCAATAGTGTCCAAAACATTTTGCGATAAAAATAGTGGTTGTATTAGAACAAGGCCCAATCGGTTCTGGTTGGTGTATTTACCCAGAATTTGTGTTGGTTGAGTAGGTGGATGTAGTTTCACTATTTTCTATAAAAATAATAATTCCCACCATAAACATTGTCCAAAACAGGCATTTTGCGATTAAAATAGTGGTCGTATTAGAACCGGGCCCAGTCGGTTCTGGTTGCCGCTTTTACCCAGATTTAGTGTCAATTGTGTGGATGGATACATTTTCACTATTATGAGTAAAATTAAAGATGCAGGGATGTTTTGGGAATATTTCCCACCGTCAATAGTGTCCAAAACATTTTGCGATAAAAATAGTGGTTGTATTAGAACAAGGCCCAATCGGTTCTGGTTGGTGTATTTACCCAGAATTTGTGTTGAATGAGTAGGTAGATGTAGTTTCACTATTTTCTATAAAAATAATGTTTCCCACCATAAACATTGTCCAAAACAGGCATTTTGCGATTAAAATAGTGGTCGTATTAGAACCGGGCCCAGTCGGTTCTGGTTGGTGGTTCTACCCATAATTAGTGTTGAATGTGTAGATGGATGTATTTTCACTATTCTGTGTAAAAATAATGATCCAGGATGGTTCTGGAGCTATTTTCCCACCATAAACAGTGTCCAAAAAAGGCATTCTGCGATTAAAATAGTGGTTGTATTAGAACCAGGCCCAGTCTGTTCTGGTTAGTGAATTTACCCGAAAAATTGTATCCATTGACGATGGGGATGTATTTTTGATTATTATGTATAAAAATAATTATCTAGGGATCTTCAGAAGTTCTGTTATTCCCGAATCAATGACCTCCATTTGGGCACATTATTGACGGAGCTCACGACCATGATCCAGTGTGTGGCTCGGATGTGTCCCTCAAACACAAATACTGGTCAGTCTCATCCAAAATCGTAATGGCTCAGTTCCCTTGAGTGGGAGCGGCAAGGAACGCCCTGCATTTGAAGACCATTGAAGGCAGGTTCCAGGCCTGTGTCGGCGCATCAGTCAGGCTGGGTAGCCGCTATGGCCCAGGTGATTTTCCAGGGCTGCCCTGCTCTTGACGGAGTGGCCACCCAGTGGAGCTGTGTGTGTTTCATGGTGGGAGACTCGTGCTGCCATTTCATCCCTGCCGGCATGTCCTGCTCGGTCCATGATGCCCTGCAGGCTATTAGGAACATGCAGAGAGCTGTGACCGGAGATTCAGTTCCACAACGAGGATGGCTTGACTGGTACTTTTCTGGCTCATAGAAACAGCCACTTCAATATTTCGATATTTTCACAGACACAAAAGAAGGAATTGTGGGATGGACTGGCTAACTGGCTAAATAATTGTTTATTCTTGTCGCACCATGTGGTCATACTGGTTTTACCTTTGTTTGTTAAGATCGTAGAATGCAAGGTAGACTAGCCAAACTGGTTTTACAATTGATTAAAAGGATTGTGGAATGTAAGAAAGACGAACTAGTTGGCCTTGCAATTGTTTGTTCGCCTCGCGAAATATAAGAAAGGCTGGCTAACAGGGTTTGCAATTGTTTCCTTGAATTGTGCGATGAAAAAAGGTTCAACTTCAGGAGTAACTGTCACTCTCCAGGTCATCCAGGGTCAAGTGCACACTTGGAAACTTTAATATTCGACCAAAATGTGCTTATCAGCGCATAAAAAACACATTTGGTGGTACGCGGAAAGAACGGCACCAGACAAAAAAGCTATTTAGAAAGGTATCACCACTACGCAGAAGATCGTCAGCTACTCTGCCCTCACTGGAAGACATTGCCAGCCCTCGTTACCTCAGCAGAGCCAGGGACATGATCAGGGACCCATGCCACCCTGGTCACAATCGGTTCCAGCTGCTGCTCTCTGGCAGACAGACGCTGTAAGTTTCCCACATCCGTTGGGACTCTAAACTTGGGGTAACACAACACAATCCCTTCTGTGTAATAACTTCGGGTGAGGTAATATGAATAGACATTAGGTACAAGGTGATCTGACACCTACATGCTGAATGAAGGTAAGTGAAAGACAGTGAGAGGTAAGTGATCCACTCAGGGGGTGGTGATGCAATGTATCCATAAAGGCAGAATTGTAAATTAAGAGTCTGGAGTCATAACTTGTAAAACTGTGTAAAACTGTCAGAGACACAAATGTCGCTATATACATAGTGTAATATCATCAAATTTTATAATTTAATAAGTTTTTAGTTTGGCATCATTCTTATGGCTAGATATTAAGTTATAATGAAAACTATGATACTTGGCCAAAACATGATTTTCAGCGCATGAAAAGCACATTCAGGCAATAAAAACTGAAATGTTCCCCTGCTGCCAAACAAACTGTCAGAGACACATAGTTACTGTGTATATAGTGTATAATCGTCCAATTCAAGTAGGTTTTTCATTTGGCATCATTCTGAGTGATAGAAATTAAGTTATAGTGAAAACTATGATACTTGGCCAAAACGTGATTTTCATCGCATGAAATGCACATTAAGGCAATAAAAACTGAAATGTTCCCCTGCTTCCAAACAAATTGTCAGAGAAACATAGTTACTGTGTATATAGTGTAAAATCGTCCAATTCAAGTAGGTTTTGCCTTTGGCATCATTCTAAGTGATAGAAATTAAGTAATAGTGAAAACTATGATACTTGGCCAAAACGTGATTTTCAGTGCATTAAATGCACATTAAGGCAATAAAACCTGAAATGTTCCCCCGCTGCGAAACAAACTGTCAGAGACACATAGTAACTGTGTATATATTGTATAATCGTCCAATTCAAGTAAGTTTTTCATTTAGCATCATTCTAAGTGATAGAAATTAAATTATAGTGAAAACTATGATACTTGGCCAAAACGTGATTTTCAGCGCATGAAAAGCACATTAAGGCAATAAAAACTAAAATGTTCCCCCGCTGCGAAACAAACTGTCAGAGACACATAGTTACTGTGTATATAGTGTAAAATTGTCCAATTCAAGTAAGATTTTCCTTTTTTTTTTCATTCTTAGTGATAGAAAATAAGTTATAATGAAAACTATCATACTCGGCCAAAACATGATTTTCAGTGCATGAAAAGCACATTAAGGCAATAAAAACTGAAGTGTTCCCCTGCTGCCAAACAAATCGTCAGATTCTGTATAAAAATAATCTAGGGATGTTCAGAAGTTCTGTTATGCCCGAATCAATGACCTCAATTTGGGCACTTTATTTACAAGTGGTGGTTTTTAAGAACCAGGCCCAGTCGGTTCTGGTTGGTGCTTTTACCCAGATATAGTATCCATTGTGTGGGTAGATGTATTTTCACTATTCTGTCTAAAAATAAAGATCCAGGACAGTTTTGGGGCTATTTCCCACCATAAATAGTGTCCAAAACATGCATTTTGCGATACAAAATAGTGGCTGCATTATAACAGGGTCCAGTCGGTTCTGGTGGGTGTTTGTATACGAAACTTGTGTCCAATTATGATGGGGATGTATACTTGACTATTCTGTATAGAAGTAATCATCTAGCGATGTTCAGAAGTTCTGTTATGCCCGAATGAATTACTTTCATTTGGTCACTTTATTTACAAGTGGTGGTTTAGAAACAGGCCCAGTCGGTTTTGGTTGGTGCTTTTACCCAGAATTTGTGTTTATTGTGTGAGTGGATGTATTTTCACTATTTTGTATAACAATAATGATCAAGGATGGTTCTGGAGCTATTTCCCACCACAAACAGTGTCCAAAACAGGCATTTTGCGGTTAAAGTAGTGGTTGTATTAGAACCAGGACCAGTCGGTTCTGGTTCATGTTTTTACCCAGAAATTGTGTCCAATGATGATGGGGATGTATTTTTGATTATTCTTTATGAAAATAATATTCTAGGGATGTTCAGAAGTTCTGTTATGCCTGAAACAATGACCTCAATTTGGGCACTTTAATTACAAGTGGTTGTTTAGAACCAGGCCCAGTCGGTTCTGGTTGGTGCTTTACCCACAATTAGTGTCGATTGTGTGAGTGGATGTATTTTCACTATTCTCTGTAAGAATAAAGATCCAGGGATGTTCTGAGACTATTTCCCACCATAAATAGTGTCAAAAACATGCATTTTGCGACAAAAATAGTGGTTGTATTAGAACCAGGCCCAGTCGGTTCTGGTTTGTGTCTACACCCGTAATGTGTGTCCAATAGGAATGGGGTTGTATTTTTGACTATTCTGTATTAAAAAATATCATCTAGGGATGTTCAGAAGTTTTTCTATGCCCGAATAAATGACCTCCATTTGGGCACTTTATTTTGCATGGTGGTTGTAGTAGAACCAAGCCGAGTCGGTTCTGGTTGGTGCTTTTACCCAGAGTTAGTGTTGATTGTGTAGGTGGATGTATTTTCACTATTCTGTCTAAAAATAAAGATCCAGGATGGTTCTAGGGGTATTTGCCATCATAAATAGTCTCCAAAACATGCATTTTGCGATAAAAAATAGTAGTTGCATTATAACTGGGTCGTCTCGGTTCTGGTTGCTGTTTATATCCGAAACTTGTGTCCAAAGATGATGGGGATGTATATTTTACTGTTCTGTTTAAACATAATCATGCAGGGATGTTTTGTGGCTTTTTTTATACAAGAATCATAAACCTCCATTATGGATCGTTATTTTGCATGGTGGTTGAATTAGAACCAGGCCCAGTCGGTTCTGGTTGATGTATGTAGCCGGAACTTGTGTCAAATGATAATGGGGATGTATTTTTGACTATTCTCTTTAAAAATAATCATCTAGGGATTTTCAGAAGTTTTTTTATGCCCTAATCAATGACCTCCCTTTGGGCACTTTATTTTGCATAGTGGTTGTATTAGAACCAGGCCCAGTCGGTTCTGGTTTGTGTATACACCCGTAACTTGTGTCCGATGGGAATGGGGTTGTATTTTTCACTATTCTGTATAAAAATTGTCATCTAGGGATGTTCAGAAGTTATTTTATGCCCGAATAAATGACCTCCATTGGGGCACTTTATTTTGCATGGTGGTTGTATTAGAACCAAGCCCAGTCGGTTTTGGTTGGGTCTTATACCCAGAGTTAGTAATGATTGTGTAGGTGGATGTATTTTCACAATTCTGTCTAAAATTAAAGATCCAGGATGGTTCTAGGGCTATTTCCCAGCATAAAATTTCTCCAAAACATGCATTTTGCGATAAAAAATAGTAGTTGCATTATAACTGGGTCCAGTCGGGTCTGGTTGCTGTTTATATCTGAAACTTGTGTCCAAAGATGATTGGGATGTATATTTTACTATTCTGTTTAAAAATAATCATGCAGGGATGTTTTGGGGCTTTTTTTATACAAGAATAAAAAACCTCCAATGGATCTTAATTTTGCATGGTTGTTGAATTAGAACCGGGACCAGTCAGTTCTGGTTGCCGCTTTTACCCAGATTTAGTGTCAATTGTGTGGATGGATGCATTTTCACTATTATGTGTAAAATTAAAGATGCAGGGATGTTTTGGGAATATTTCCCACCGTCAATAGTGTCCAAAACATTTTGCGATAAAAATAGTGGTTGTATTAGAACAAGGCCCAATCGGTTCTGGTTGGTGTATTTACCCAGAATTTGTGTTGGTTGAGTAGGTGGATGTAGTTTCACTATTTTCTATAAAAATAATGTTTCCCACCATAAACATTGTCCAAAACAGGCATTTTGCGATTAAAATAGTGGTCGTATTAGAACCGGGCCCAGTCGGTTCTGGTTGCCGCTTTTACCCAGATTTAGTGTCAATTGTTTGGATGGATGCATTTTCACTATTATGAGTAAAATTAAAGATGCAGGGATGTTTTGGGAATATTTCCCACCGTCAATAGTGTCCAAAACATTTTGCGATAAAAATAGTGGTTGTATTAGAACAAGGCCTAATCGGTTCTGGTTGATGTATTTACCCAGAATTTGTGTTGATTGAGTAGGTAGATGTAGTTTCACTATTTTCTATAAAAATAATGTTTCCCACCATAAACATTGTCCAAAACAGGCATTTTGCGATTAAAATAGTGGTCGTATTAGAACCGGGCCCAGTCGGTTCTGGTTGGTGGTTCTACCCATAATTAGTGTTGAATGTGTAGATGGATGTATTTTCACTATTCTGTGTAAAAATAATGATCCAGGATGGTTCTGGAGCTATTTTCCCTCCATAAACAGTGTCCAAAACAGGCATTCTGGGATTAAAATAGTGGTTGTATTAGAACCAGGCCCAGTCTGTTCTGGTTAGTGAATTTACCCGAAAAATTGTATCCATTGACGATGGGGATGTATTTTTGATTATTATGTATAAAAATAATCATCTAGGGATCTTCAGAAGTTCTGTTATTCCCGAATCAATGACCTCCATTTGGGCACATTATTGACGGAGCTCACGACCATGATCAAGTGTGTGGCTCGGATGTGTCCCTCAAACACAAATACTGGTCAGTCTCATCCAAAATCGTAATGGCTCAGTTCTTTTGAGTGGGAGCGGCAAGGAACGCCCTGCATTTGAAGACCATTGAAGGCAGGTTCCGGGCCTGTGTCGGCGCATCAGTCAGGCTGGGTAGCCGCCATGGCCCAGGTGATTTTCCAGGGCTGCCCTGCTCTTGACGGGGTGGCCACCCAGCGGGGCTGTGTGTGTGCCATGGTGGGAGACTCGTGCTGCCCCTTCATCCCTGCCGGCATGTCCTGCTCGGTCCATGATGCCCTGCAGGCTATTAGGAACATGCAGAGAGCTGTGACCGGAGATTCAGTTCCACAACGAGGATGGCTTGACTGGTTCTTCTCTGGCTCATGGAAACAGCCATTTCAATATTTCGATATTTTCACAGACACAAAAGGAGGGAATTGTGGGATGGACTGGCTAACTGGCTTAATAATTGTTTATTCTTGTCGCACCATGTGGTCATACTGGTTTTACCTTTGTTTGATAAGATCATAGAATGCAAGGTAGACTAGCCAAACTGGTTTTACAATTGAATTAAAAGATCATGGAATGTAAGAAAGACTAACTAGTTGGCCTTGCAATTGTTTGTTCGCCTCGAGAAATATAAGCAAGGCTGGCTAACAGGGTTTGCAATTTTTTCCTTGTATTGTGCGATGAGAAGAGGTTCAACTTCAGGAGTAACTGTCACTCTCCAGGTCATCTAGGGTCAAGTGCACACTTGAAAACTTTCATATTCGACCAAAACGTGCTTATCAGCACATAAAAAGCACATTTGGTGGTACGCGGGAAGAACGGCAGCAGACAAAAAGGCTATTTAGAAAGGTATCACCACTACGCAGAAGATCGTCGGCTACTCTGCCCTCACTGGAAGACATTGCCAGCCATCGTTACCTCAGCAGAGCCAGGGACATGATCAGGGACCCATGCCACCCTGGTCACAATCAGTTCCAGCTGCTGCTCTCTGGCAGACAGACGCTGTAAGTTTCCCACATCCGTTGGGACTCTAAACTTGGGGTAACACAACACAATCCCTTCTGTGTAATAACTTCGGGTGAGGTAATATGAATAGACATTAGGTACAAGGTGATCTGACACCTACATGCTGAATGAAGGTAAGTGAAAGACAGTGAGAGGTAAGTGATCCACTCAGGGGGTGGTGATGCAATGTATCCATAAAGGCAGAATTGTAAATTAAGAGTCTGGAGTCATAACTTGTAAAACTGTGTAAAACTGTCAGAGACACAAATGTCTCTCTATACATAGTGTAATATCATCAAATTTTATTTTTGTTTTATGGGTTATGGTTTGGGTTAGGGTTATTGTTAGGAGTTTGGGGTTATGGTTTGGGTTATGGTTATGGTTGGGGTTACGGTTTGGGTCAGGGTTATTGTTAGGGGTTGGGTTAATGGTTTGGGTTAGGGTTAATGTTAGGGGTTATGGTTTGGGTTATGGTTATGGTTGGGGTTATGGTTTGGGTTATGGTTTGGGTTATGGTTTGGGTTATGGTTTGGGTTATGGTTTGGGTTATGGTTTTGGTTATGGTTTGGGTTATGGTTTGGGTTATGGTTTGGGTTATGGTTTGGGTTATGGTTTGGGTTATGGTTTGGGTTATGGTTTGGGTTATGGTTTGGGTTAATGTTTGGGTTATGGTTTGGGTTATGGTTTGGGTTATGGTTTGGGTTATGGTTTGGGTTATGGTTTGGGTTATGGTTTGGGTTATGGTTTGGGTTATGGTTTGGGTTATGGTTTGGGTTAGTGTTATTGTTAGGGGATGGGGTTTTGGTTTGGGTTATTGTTAGGGGTTGGGGTTATAGTTTGGGTTAGGGTTATTGATAGGGGTTGGGGTTATGGTTATGGTTAGGGTTATTGTTAGGGGTTATGGTTTGGGTTATGGTTTGGGTTATGGTTTGGGTTATGGTTTGGGTTATGGTTTGGGTTATGGTTTGGGTTATGGTTTGGGTTATGGTTTGGGTTATGGTTTGGGTTATGGTTACGGTTATGGTTTGGGTTATGGTTTGGGTTATGGTTTGGGTTATGGTTTGGGTTATGGTTTGGGTTATGGTTTGGGTTATGGTTTGGGTTATGGTTTGGGTTATGGTTTGGGTTATGGTTTGGGTTAGGGTTATTGTTAGAGGTTGGGGTTATGGGTTGGGTTAGGGTTATTGTTAGGGGTTGGGGTTATGGTTATGGTTGGGGTTATGGTTTTGGTTAGGGTTATTTTTAGGGGTTGGGGTTATGGTTTGGGTTAGGGATATTGTTAGGGGTTAGGGGTTATTGTTTGGGTTATGGTTATGGTTGGGGTTATGGTTTGGGTTAGGGTTATTGTTAGGGGTAAGGGTTATGGTTTGGGTTAGGGTTACCGTTAGGTGTTATGGTTTGGCTTATGGTTATGGTTTGGGTTATGGTTAAGGTTGGGGTTATGGGTTGGGTTAGGGTTATTGTTAGGGGTTAGGGGTTATGGTTTGGGGTTATGGTTTGGGTTAGGGTTATTGTTAGGGGTTATGGTTAGGGTTATGGTTATGGTTGGGGTTATGATTTGGGTTAGGTTTAGGGTTATTGTTATGGGTTGGGGTTATGGTTATGGTTAGGGTTATGGTTATGGTTTGGGTTAGGGTTATTGTTAGGGGTTATGGTTTGGGTTATGGTTATGGTTTGGGTTATGGTTATGGTTGGGGTTATGGGTTGGGTTAGGGTTATTGTTAGGGGCTAGGGGTTATGGTTTGGGTTATGGTTATGGTTGGGGTTTTGGTTATGGTTGTGGTTATGTTTTGGGTTATGGTTATAGTTGGGGTTATGGTTTGGGTTAGCGTTGTTGTTAGGGGTTGGGGTTATGGTTTGGGTTATGGTTATGGTTGGGTTTATGGTTTTGGTTAGGGTTATTGTTAGGGGTTGGGGTTATGGTTTGGGTTAGGGATATTTGTTAGGGGTTATGGTTTGGGTTATGGTTTGAGTTATGTTTATGGTTTGGGTTATGGTTTGAGTTATGTTTATGGTTTAGGTTATGGTTATGGTTCTGGTTATGGTTATGGTTGGGGTTATGGGTTGGGTTAGGGTTATTGTTAGGGGTTATGGTTTGGGTTATGGTTATGGTTATGGTTATGGTTAGGGTTATGGTTATGGTTATGGTTGGGGTTATGGTTATGGTTGGGAATATGGTTATGGTTGGGGTTATGGTTTGGGTTAGGGTAATTGTTAGGGGTTAGGGGTTATGGTTTGGGTTATGGTTATGGTTGGGGTTATGGTTTGGGTTATGGTTATGGTTATGGTTTGGGTTATGGTTATGGTTATGGTTATGGTTATGGTTTGGGTTATGGTTTGGGTTATGGTTTGGGTTATGGTTTGGGTTATGGTTTGGGTTATGGTTTGGGTTATGGTTTGGGTTATGGTTTGGGTTATGGTTTGGGTTATGGTTTGGGTTATGGTTTTGGTTATGGTTTGCGTTATGGTTATGGTTTGGGTTATGTTTTGGGTTGTGGTTGGGGTTATGGTTATGGTTGGGAATCTGGTTATGGTTGGGAATCTGGTTATGGTTGGGGTTATGGTTTGGGTTAGGGTTATTGTTAGGGGTTATGGTTTGGGTTATGTTTATGGTTCGGGTTATGGTTTGGGTTAGGGTTATTGTTAGGGGTTGGGGTTTTGGTTTGGGTTAGGGTTATTGTTAGGGGTTGGGGTTATAGTTTGGGTTAGGGTTATTGTTAGGGGTTATGGTTTAGGTTATTGTTATGGTTGGGGTTATGGGTTGGGTTAGGGTTATTGTTAGGGGTTGGGGTTATGGTTATGGTTGGGGTTATGGTATTGGTTAGGGTTATTTTTAGGGGTTGGGGTTATGTTTGGGTTAGGGATATTGTTAGGGGTTAGGGGTTATGGTTTGGGTTATGGTTATGGTTGGGGTTATGGTTTTGGTTAGGGTTTGGGTTATGGTTTGGGTTATGGTTTGGGTTATGGTTTGGGTTGTGGTTGGGGTTATGGTTGGGAATATGGTTATGGTTGGGGTTATGGTTTGGGTTAGGGTTATTGTTAGGGGTTAGGGGTTATGGTTTGGGTTATGGTTAAGGTTCGGGTAATGGTTCGGGTTATGGTTTGGGTAAGGGTTATTGTTAGGGGTTATGGTTATGGTTACGGTTTTTGTTAGGGGTTAGGGGTTATGGTTTGGGTTATGGTTATGATTGGGGTTATGGTTATGGTTTGGGTTAGGGTTATTGATAGGGGTTGGGGTTATGGTTATGGTTAGGGTTATTGTTAGGGGTTAGGGGTTATGGTTTGGGTTATGGTTTGGGTTATGGTTTGGGTTATGGTTTGGGTTATGGTTTGGGTTATGGTTTGGGTTATGGTTTGGGTTATGGTTTAGGTTATGTTTTGGGTTATGGTATGGGTTATGGTTTCGGTTACTGTTTGGGTTATGGTTTTGGTTATGGTTTGGGTTATGGTTTTGGTTATGGTTTGGGTTATGGTTTGGGTTATGGTTTGGGTTATGGTTTGGGTTATGGTTTGGGTTAGGGTTATTGTTAGGGGTTGGGGTTTTGGTTTGGGTTAGGGTTATTGTTAGGTGTTAGGGTTATAGTTTGGATTAGGGTTATTGTTAGGGGTTATGGTTTAGGTTATTGTTATGGTTGGGGTTATGGGTTGGGTAGGGTTTTTGTTAGGGGTTGGGGTTATGGTTTGGGTTATGGTTGGGGTTATGGTTTTGGTTATTTTTAGGGGTTTGGGTTATGGTTTGGGTTAGGGATATTGTTAGGGGTTAGGGGTTATGGTTTGGGTTATGGTTATGGTTGGGGTTATGGTTTGGGTTAGGGTTATGGTTGGGGTTATGGTTTGGGTTAGGGTTATTGTTAGGGGTTAGGGTTATAGTTTGGGTTAGGGTTATTGTTAGGGGTTATGGTTTTGGTTATGGTTTGGATTATGGTTTGGGTTATGGTTTGGGTTATGGTTTGGGTTATGGTTTGGGTTATGGTTTGGGTTATGGTTTGGGTTATGGTTTGGGTTATGGTTTGGGTTATGGTTTGGGTTATGGTTTGGGTTATGGTTTGGGTTATGGTTTGGGGTTATGGTTTGGGTTATGGTTTGGGTTATGGTTTGGGTTATGGTTTGGGTTATGGTTTGGGTTATGGTTTGGGTTATGGTTTGGGTTATGGTTTGGGTTATGGTTTGGGTTATGGTTTGGGTTATGGTTTTGGTTATGGTTTGGGTTATGGTTTGGGTTATGGTTTGGGTTATGGTTTGGGTTATGGTTTGGGTTGTGGTTGGGGTTATGGTTGGGAATATGGTTATGGTTGGGGTTATGGTTTGGGTTAGGGTTATTGTTAGGGGTTAGGGGTTATGGTTTGGGTTATGGTTAAGGTTCGGGTTATGGTTTGGGTAAGGGTTATTGTTAGGGGTTATGGTTAGGGTTTTTGTTAGGGGTTAGGGGTTATGGTTTGGGATATGGTTAAGGTTCGGGTAATGGTTCGGGTTATGGTTTGGGTAAGGGTTATTGTTAGGGGTTATGGTTATGGTTAGGGTTTTTGTTAGGGGTTAGGGGTTATGGTTTGGGTTATGGTTATGGTTGGGGTTAAGGTTATGGTTTGGGTTAGGGTTATTGATAGGGGTTGGGGTTATGGTTATGGTTAGGGTTATTGTTGGGGGTTAGGGGTTATGGTTTGGGTTATGGTTTGGGTTATGGTTTGGGTTATGGTTTGGGTTATGGTTTAGGTTATGTTTTGGGTTATGGTATGGGTTATGGTTTCGGTTATGGTTTGGGTTATGGTTTTGGTTATGGTTTGGGTTATGGTTTGGGTTATGGTTTGGGTTATGGTTTGGGTTATGGTTTGGTTTATGGTTTGGGTTAGGGTTATTGTTAGGGGTTGGGGTTTTGGTTTGGGTTAGGGTTATTGTTAGGGGTTATGGTTTAGGTTATTGTTATGGTTGGGGTTATGGGTTGGGTTAGGGTTATTGTTAGGGGTTGGGGTTATGGTTTGTGTTATGGTTATGGTTGGGGTTACGGTTTTGGTTATTTTTAGGGCTTTGGGTTATGGTTTGGGTTAGGGATATTGTTAGGGGTTAGGGGTTATGGTTTGGGTTATGGTTATGGTTGGGGTTATGGTTTGGGTTAGGGTTATTGTTAGGGGTTAGGGTTATGGTTTGGGTTAGGGTTATTGTTAGGGGTTATGGTTTTGGTTATGGTTTGGGTTATGGTTATGGTTGGGGTTATGGTTGAGGTTATGGTTTGGGTTAAGGTTATTTTTAGGAGTTAGGGGTTATGGTTTGGGTTAAGGTTATTTTTAGGAGTTAGGGGTTATGGTTTGGGTTAGGGTTATTGTTGGGAGTTTGGGTTTATGGTTTGGGTTATGGTTATGGTTGGGGTTAATATTTGGGTTAGGGTTATTGTTAGGGGTTATGGTTTGGGTTATGGTTATGGTTGGGGTTATGGTTTGGGTTATGGTTTGGGTTATGGTTTGGGTTATGGTTTGGGTTATGGTTTGGGTTATGGTTTGGGTTATGGTTTGGGTTATGGTTATGGTTGGGGTTATGGTTATGGTTTGGGTTGGGTTTATTGTTAGGGGTTGGGGTTATGGTTGGGGTTATGGTTATGGTTGGGGTTATGGTTATGGTTGGGGTTATGGTTTTGGTTGGGGTTATGGTTATGGTTTAGGGTTATTGTTAGGGGTAGGGCTTATGGTTTGGGTTAGGGTTATTGTTAGGGGTTAAGGGTTATGGTTGGGTTTATGGCTATGGTTGGGGTTGGGGTTAGGGTTTGGGTTTGGGTTTGGGTTAGGGTTAGGGTTATTGTTATGGGTTGGGGTTATGGTTTATGGTTTATGTTAGGGTTATTGTTAAGGGTTAGGGGTTTTGGTTTGGGTTAGGGTTATTGTTAGGGGTTAGGGGTTATGGTTTGGGTGATGGTTTGGGTGATGGTTTGGGTGATGGTTTGGGTGATGGTTTGGGTGATGGTTTGGGTGATGGTTTGGGTGATGGTTTGGGTGATGGTTTTGGTTATGGTTTTGGTTATGGTTTGGGTTATGGTTTGGGTTATGGTTTGGGTTATGGTTTGGGTTATGGTTTGGGTTATGGTTTGGGTTATGGTTATGGTTGGGGTTATGGTTATGGTTTGGGTTAGGGTTATTGTTAGGGGTTGGGGTTATGGTTTGGGTTAGGGCTATTGTTAGGTGTTATGGTTTTGCTTATGGTTAAGGTTTGGGTTATTGTTATGGTTGGGGCTATGGGTTGGGTTAGGGTTATTGTTAGGGGTTATGGTTGGGGTTATGGTTATGGTTGGGATTATGGTTATGGTTGGGGTTATGGTTATGGTTGGGGTTATGGTTATGAATGGGGTTATGGGTATGGTTGGGGTTATGGTTTGGTTTAGGGTTATTGTTAGGGGTAGGGGTTATGATTTGGGTTAGGGTTATTTTTAGGGGTTAGGGGTTCTGGTTGGGTTTATGGTTATGGTTGGGGTTATGGTTTGGTTTAGGGTTATTGTTAGGGGTAGGGGTTATGATTTGGGTTAGGGTTATTTTTAGGGGTTAGGGGTTCTGGTTGGGTTTATGGTTATGGTTGGGGTTAGGGTTTGGTTTAGGGTTAGGGTTAAGGTTAGGTTTAGGGTTATTGTTAGGGGTTGCGGTTATGGTTTATGATTTATGTTAGGGTTATTGTTAAGGGTTAGGGGTTATGGTTTGGGATATGGTTAATGTTAAGGGTTGGGGGTTATGGTTTGGGTTATGTTATGGTTGGGGTTGTGGTTATGGATTGGATTATGGTTTGGATTAGGGTTATTGTAAGGGGTTATGGTTTGGGTTATGGTTATGGTTATGGTTGGGGTTATGGTTATGGTTTGGGTTAGGGTTATTGATAGGGGTTGGGGTTATGGGTATGGTTATGGTTATTGTTAGGGGTTAGGGGTTATGGTTTGGGTTATGGTTTGGGTTATGGTTTGGGTTATGGTTTGGGTTATGGTTTGGGTTATGGTTTGGGTTATGGTTTGGGTCATGGTTTGGGTTATGGTTTGGGTTATGGTTTGGGTTATGGTTTGGGTTATGGTTTGGTTATGGTTTGGGTTATGGTTTGGGTTATGGTTTGGGTTATGGTTTGGGTTATGGTTTGGGTTATGGTTTGGGTAATGGTTATTGTTAGGGGTTGGGGTTTTGGTTTGGGTTAGGGTCATTGTTAGGTGTTAGGGTTATAGTTTGTGTTAGGGTTATTGTTAGGGATTATTGTTTAGGTTATTGTTATGGTTGGGGTTATGGGTTGGTTTAGGGTTATTGTTAGGGGTTGGGGTTATGGTTTGGGTTATGGTTATGGTTGGGGTTATGGTTTTGGTTATTTTTAGGGCTTTGGGTTATGGTTTGGGTTAGGGATATTGTTAGGGGTTAGGGGTTATGGTTTGGGTTATGGTTATGGTTATGGTTTTGGTTATGGTTATGGTTTTGGTTATGGTTTGCGTTATGGTTATGGTTGGGGTTATGGTTGAGGTTATGGTTTGGGTTAAGGTTATTTTTAGGAGTTAGGGGTTATGGTTTGGGTTAAGGTTATTTTTAGGAGTTAGGGGTTATGGTTTGGGTTAGGGTTATTGTTGGGAGTTTGGGGTTATGGTTTGGGTTATGGTTATGGTTGGGGTTAATATTTGGGTTAGGGTTATTGTTAGGGGTTGGGCTTTTGGTTTGGGTTAGGGTTAATGTTAGGGGTTATGGTTTGGGTTATGGTTATGGTTGGGGTTATGGTTTGGGTAACGGTTTGGGTTATGGTTTGGGTTATGGTTTGGGTTATGGTTTGGGTTATGGTTTGGGTTATGGTTTGGGTTATGGTTATGGTTGGGGTTATGGTTATGGTTGGGGTTATGGTTATGGTTTGGGTTGGGTTTATTGTTAGGGGTTGGGGTTATGGTTGGGGTTATGGTTATGGTTGGGGTTATGGTTATGGTTTAGGGTTTTTGTTAGGGGTAGGGCTTATGGTTTGGGTTAGGGTTATTGTTAGGGGTTAAGGGTTATGGTTGGGTTTATGGCTATGGTTGGGGTTAGGGTTAGGGTTATGGTTATGGTTTGGGTTAGGGTTAGGGTTATTGTTATGGGTTGGGGTTATGGTTTATGGTTTATGTTAGGGTTATTGTTAAGGGTTAAGGGTTATGGTTTGGGTTAGGGTTATTGTTAGGGGTTAGGGGTTATGGTTTGGGTGATGGTTTGGGTGATGGTTTTGGTTATGGTTTGGGTTATGGTTTGGGTTATGGTTTGGGTTATGGTTTGGGTTATGGTTTGGGTTATGGTTTGGGTTATGGTTTGGGTTATGGTTTGGGTTATGGTTTGGGTTATGGTTTGGGTTATGGTTTGGGTTATGGTTTGGGTTATGGTTTGGGTTATGGTTTGGGTTGTGGTTGGGGTTATGGTTATGGTTGGGAATATGGTTATGGTTGGGGTTATGGTTTGGGTTAGGGTTATTGTTAGGGGTTATGGTTTGGGTTATGTTTATGGTTCGGGTTATGGTTTGGGTTAGGGTTATTGTTAGGGGTTATGGTTATGGTTATGGTTTTTGTTAGGGGTTAGGGGTTATAGTTTGGGTTATGTTTATGGTTATGGTTGGGGTTATGGTTATGGTTTGGGTTAGGGTTATTGATAGGGGTTGGGGTTATGGTTATGGTTAGGGTTATTGTTAGGGGTTGGGGTTATAGTTTGGGTTAGGGTTATTGTTAGGGGTTATGGTTTAGGTTATTGTTATGGTTGGGATTATGGGTTGGGTTAGGGTTATTGATAGGGGTTGGGGTAATGGTTATGGTTAGGGTTATTATTAGGGGTTAGGGGTTATGGTTTGGGTTAGGGTTATTGTTAGGGGTTGGGGTTTTGGTTTGGGTTAGGGTTATTGTTAGGAGTTGGGTTTATAGTTTGGGTTAGGGTTATTGTTAGGGGTTATGGTTTAGGTTATTGTTATGGTTGGGGTTATGGGTTGGGTTATGGTTGGGGTTATGGTTGGGGTTATGGTTGGGGTTATGGTTGGGGTTATGGTTGGGGTTATGGTTGGGGTTATGGTTTGGGTTATGGTTGGGATTATGGTTGGGGTTATGGTTGGGGTTATGGTTTGGGTTAAGGTTATTGTTAGGAGTTAGGGGTTATGGTTTGGGTTAGGGTTATTGTTAGGAGTTTGGGGTTATGGTTTGGGTTATGGTTATGGTTGGGGTTACGGTTTGGGTTAGGGTTATTGTTAGGGGTTGGGTTAATGGTTTGGGTTAGGGTTAATGTTAGGGGTTATGGTTTGGGTTATGGTTATGGTTGGGGTTATGGTTTGGGTTATGGTTATGGTTGGGGTTATGGTTATGGTTTAGGTTAGGGTTATTGTTAGGGGTTGGGGTTATGGTTTTGGTTAGGGCTATTGTTAGGTGTTATGGTTTTGCTTATGGTTATGGTTTGGGTTATTGTTATGGTTGGGGTTATGGGTTGGGTTAGGGTTATTGTTAGGGGTTATGGTTGGGGTTATGGTTATGGTTGGGGTTATGGTTATGGTTGGTGTTATGGTTATGGTTGGGGTTATGGTTTGGTTTAGGGTTATTGTTAGGGGTAGGGGTTATGATTTGGGTTAGGGTTATTTTTAGGGGTTAGGGGTTCTGGTTGGGTTTATGGTTATGGTTGAGGTTAGGGTTTGGGTTAGGGTTAGGGTTAGGGTTAGGGTTATTGTTAGGGGTTGGGGTTATGGTTTATGGTTTATGTTAGGGTTATTGTTAAGGGTTAGGGGTTATGGTTTGGGGTATGGTTAATGTTAGGGGTTGGGGTTTATGGTTTGGGTTATGTTATGGTTGGGGTTATGGTTGAGGTTATGGTTTGGGTTAAGGTTATTTTTAGGAGTTAGGGGTTATGGTTTGGGTTAAGGTTATTTTTAGGAGTTAGGGGTTATGGTTTGGGTTAGGGTTATTGTTGGGAGTTTGGGGTTATGGTTTGGGTTATGGTTATGGTTGGGGTTAATATTTGGGTTAGGGTTATTGTTAGGGGTTGGGCTTTTGGTTTGGGTTAGGGTTAATGTTAGGGGTTATGGTTTGGGTTATGGTTATGGTTGGGGTTATGGTTTGGGTAACGGTTTGGGTTATGGTTTGGGTTATGGTTTGGGTTATGGTTTGGGTTATGGTTTGGGTTATGGTTTGGGTTATGGTTTGGGTTATGGTTATGGTTGGGGTTATGGTTATGGTTGGGGTTATGGTTATGGTTTGGGTTGGGTTTATTGTTAGGGGTTGGGGTTATGGTTGGGGTTATGGTTATGGTTGGGGTTATGGTTATGGTTTAGGGTTTTTGTTAGGGGTAGGGCTTATGGTTTGGGTTAGGGTTATTGTTAGGGGTTAAGGGTTATGGTTGGGTTTATGGCTATGGTTGGGGTTAGGGTTAGGGTTATGGTTATGGTTTGGGTTAGGGTTAGGGTTAGGGTTAGGGTTATTGTTATGGGTTGGGGTTATGGTTTATGGTTTATGTTAGGGTTATTGTTAAGGGTTAAGGGTTATGGTTTGGGTTAGGGTTATTGTTAGGGGTTAGGGGTTATGGTTTGGGTGATGGTTTGGGTGATGGTTTTGGTTATGGTTTGGGTTATGGTTTGGGTTATGGTTTGGGTTATGGTTTGGGTTATGGTTTGGGTTATGGTTTGGGTTATGGTTTGGGTTATGGTTTGGGTTATGGTTTGGGTTATGGTTTGGGTTATGGTTTGGGTTATGGTTTGGGTTATGGTTTGGGTTGTGGTTGGGGTTATGGTTATGGTTGGGAATATGGTTATGGTTGGGGTTATGGTTTGGGTTAGGGTTATTGTTAGGGGTTATGGTTTGGGTTATGTTTATGGTTCGGGTTATGGTTTGGGTTAGGGTTATTGTTAGGGGTTATGGTTATGGTTATGGTTTTTGTTAGGGGTTAGGGGTTATAGTTTGGGTTATGTTTATGGTTATGGTTGGGGTTATGGTTATGGTTTGGGTTAGGGTTATTGATAGGGGTTGGGGTTATGGTTATGGTTAGGGTTATTGTTAGGGGTTGGGGTTATAGTTTGGGTTAGGGTTATTGTTAGGGGTTATGGTTTAGGTTATTGTTATGGTTGGGATTATGGGTTGGGTTAGGGTTATTGATAGGGGTTGGGGTAATGGTTATGGTTAGGGTTATTATTAGGGGTTAGGGGTTATGGTTTGGGTTAGGGTTATTGTTAGGGGTTGGGGTTTTGGTTTGGGTTAGGGTTATTGTTAGGAGTTGGGTTTATAGTTTGGGTTAGGGTTATTGTTAGGGGTTATGGTTTAGGTTATTGTTATGGTTGGGGTTATGGGTTGGGTTATGGTTGGGGTTATGGTTGGGGTTATGGTTGGGGTTATGGTTGGGGTTATGGTTGGGGTTATGGTTGGGGTTATGGTTGGGGTTATGGTTTGGGTTATGGTTGGGATTATGGTTGGGGTTATGGTTGGGGTTATGGTTTGGGTTAAGGTTATTGTTAGGAGTGAGGGGTTATGGTTTGGGTTAGGGTTATTGTTAGGAGTTTGGGGTTATGGTTTGGGTTATGGTTATGGTTGGGGTTACGGTTTGGGTTAGGGTTATTGTTAGGGGTTGGGTTAATGGTTTGGGTTAGGGTTAATGTTAGGGGTTATGGTTTGGGTTATGGTTATGGTTGGGGTTATGGTTTGGGTTATGGTTATGGTTGGGGTTATGGTTATGGTTTGGGTTAGGGTTATTGTTAGGGGTTGGGGTTATGGTTTTGGTTAGGGCTATTGTTAGGTGTTATGGTTTTGCTTATGGTTATGGTTTGGGTTATTGTTATGGTTGGGGTTATGGGTTGGGTTAGGGTTATTGTTAGGGGTTATGGTTGGGGTTATGGTTATGGTTGGGGTTATGGTTATGGTTGGTGTTATGGTTATGGTTGGGGTTATGGTTTGGTTTAGGGTTATTGTTAGGGGTAGGGGTTATGATTTGGGTTAGGGTTATTTTTAGGGGTTAGGGGTTCTGGTTGGGTTTATGGTTATGGTTGAGGTTAGGGTTTGGGTTAGGGTTAGGGTTAGGGTTAGGGTTATTGTTAGGGGTTGGGGTTATGGTTTATGGTTTATGTTAGGGTTATTGTTAAGGGTTAGGGGTTATGGTTTGGGGTATGGTTAATGTTAGGGGTTGGGGTTTATGGTTTGGGTTATGTTATGGTTGGGGTTGTGGTTATGGATTGGATTATGGTTTGGATTAGGGTTATTGTAAGGGGTTATGGTTTTGGTTATGTTATGGTATGGGTTAGGTTATTGTTCGGGGTTAGGGTTTATGGTTTGGGTTATGGTTATGGTTGGGGTTATGGTTTGGGTTATGGTTGTTGTTAGGGGTTGGGGTTATGGTTTGGGTTAGGGTTATTGTTAGGGGTTATGGTTTGGGTTATGCTTATGGATGGGGTTATGGTTATGGTTGGGGTTATGGTTTGGGTTAGGGTTATTGTTAGGGGTTATGGTTTGGGTTATGCTTATGGTTGGGGTTATGGTTTGGGTTAGGGTTATTGTTAGGGGTTGGGGTTATGGTTTGGGATAGGGTTATTATTGGGGTAGACCTGCCAACTGGTTTAATAATTGTTTGTTCATGTCCAGCCAATGTGGCCAAACTGGTTTTACAATTGTTTGTTAGGACAGTGGAACGAGGAAAAGCCAACTAGCTGGCCTTGCAATTGTTTGTTCGCACTACGAATTGTAAGATAGCTAACTAGCTGGCCTTGCAATTGTTTGTACGTATTGTGGAATATGGCCAACTCACTTTGGAACTGTTTGTTCGAAACGCGCAATATAAGATAGGCTGCGGCAGTTTGTGTGTGCTATAAAAATATCATGTTTGCATACAACTTAAACCTGCTAATGTCTAACCATATTAGCCCAAAGTTTTGTTTACATAAGCTCTGTCCTACATCACTGTCTTAGAAATATTACCCTATAGTTCCTATAAAAAGACTGAGCTCTGTTCATTCAGAGAGAATCGCGAGGAAGGCAGGCTGTGAGAGGTTCACAGCTGTCGGAGCATTCTCCAACCATCCTGCAGTCCGGTAATAAACCTATTTCTTATTTAAATTGATCTCACTCGTTCTTAACCTGCTCCTGAAGTTGTATTTTCAGACCTATCAGTTATTGTTAGGGGTTAGGGGTTGTGGTTTGGGTTATGGTTATGGTTGGGGTTATGGTTTGGGTTATGGTTATGGTTGGGGTTATGGTTGGGGTTATGGTTGGGGTTATGGTTGGGTTAGGGTTATTGTTAGGGGTTAGGGGGCATGCTTTGGGTTAGGGTTATTGTTAGCGGTTGGGGGTATGTTTGGGTTAGGGTTATTTTTAGGGGGTTAGGGGTTATGGTTTGGGTTTTGGTTATAGTTATGGTTATGGTTGGGGTTAAGGTTATGGTTAGGGTTAATGTTAGGGGTTGTGGTTTGGGTTATGGTTATGGTTGGGGTTATGGTTTGGGTTAAGGTTATTGTTAGGGGTTGGGGTTATGGTTTGGATAATGGTTTGGGTTATGGTTTGGGTTATGGTTTGGGTTATGGTTTGGGTTATGGTTTGGGTTATGGTTTGGGTTATGGTTTGGGTTATGGTTTGGGTTATGGTTTGGGTTATGGTTTGGGTTATGGTTTGGGTTATGGTTTGGGTTATGGTTTGGGTTATGGTTTGGGTTATGGTTTGGGTTATGGTTTGGGTTATGGTTTGGGTTATGGTTTGGGTTATGGTTTGGGTTATGGTTTGGGTTATGGTTATGGTTGGGGTTATGGTTGTGGTTAGGGTTATTGTTAGGGGTTGGGGTTAGGGTTTGGGTTAGGGTTTGGGTTAGGGTTATTGTTAGGGGTTAGGGGTTATGGTTTGGATTATGGTTTGGGTTATGGTTTGGGTTATGGTTTGGGTTACGGTTTGGGTTATGGTTTGGGTTATGGTTTGGGTTATGGTTTGGGTTATGGTTTGGGTTATGGTTTGGGTTATGGTTTGGGTTATGGTTTGGGTTATGGTTTGGGTTATGGTTTGGGTTATGGTTTGGGTTATGGTTTGGGTTATGGTTTGGGTTATGGTTTGGGTTATGGTTTGGGTTATGGTTTGGGTTATGGTTTGGGTTATGGTTTGGGTTATGGTTTGGGTTATGGTTTGGGTTTTGGTTTGGGTTATGGTTTGGGTTATGGTTTGGGTTATGGTTTGGGTTATGCTTTGGGTTACGCTTTGGGTTACGCTTTGGGTTACGGTTTGGGTTACGGTTTGGGTTACGGTTTGGGTTACGGTTTGGGTTACGGTTTGGGTTACGGTTTGGTTTACGGTTTGGGTTACGGTTTGGGTTACGGTTTGGGTTACGGTTTGGGCTACGGTTTCGGTTACGGTTTGGGTTACGGTTTGGGTTCCGGTTTGGGTTACGGTTTGGGTTACGGTTTGGGTTACGGTTTGGGTTACGGTTTGGGTTACGGTTTGGGTTACGGTTTGGGTTACGGTTTGGGTTATGGTTGGGGTTATGCTTCGGGTTATGGTTTGGGTTAGGGTTATTGCTAGGGGTTTGGGTTAGGGTTATTGTCAGGGGTTAGGGGTTATGGTAATGGTTGGGGTTATGGTTATGGTTGGGGTTATGGTTATGGTTGGGGTTATGGTTATTGTTGGGGTTATGGTTATGGTTGGGGTTATGGTTTGGGTTAAGGTTATTGTTATGGGTTGGGGTTATTCCCGAGCGGTCTCCCAACCAGGAAGGAAGTTATTTAGGCTTTAGAAGGCCGAAAGGAGATGGACACCCATGAAATGTCGAAAAAGATCCGGAGCATGATGCTCACAGAACCTGGTATTCGCAAGCGGTCTCCCAAACAGAAACTAACCAGGCCCGAACCATGCTTGACTTCCAAGATCGGACGAAATCAGGCCTTTTCGGGGTGGTATGGCCGTGAACGATACTGCACCAGCAGGTGGACCCCCATGAAATGTCGAAAAAAGATCTGGGACATGATGCTCACAGCACCTGGTATTCCCAAGTGGTCTCCCAAACAGGTACTAACCAGGCCCGCCCGAACCATGCTTGGCTTCTGAGATCGGACGAGATCGGGCCTTTTCAGGGTGGTATGACCGCGTGCGGTACTGCACCAGCAGATGGACACCCATGAAACGTCGAAAAAAGATCTGGGACATGATGCTCACAGCACTTGGTATTCCCAAGCGGTCTCCCAAACAGGTACTAACCAGGCCCGAACCATGCTTGACTTCCGATATCGGACGAGATAAGGCCTTTTCGGGTAGTATGGCCGTGAGCCACAATGCACCAGCAGATGGACACCCATCAAATGTCGAAAAAGATGCGGGGTATGATGATCACCTCACCTGGTATTCCCAAGCGGTCTCCCAAACAGGTACTAACCAGGCCCGAACAACGTTTGGCTTCCGAGATCGGACGAGATCGGGCCTTTTCAGGGTGGTATGGCCGTGAGCGGTAATGCTCCATTAGATGGACACCCATTAAATGTCGAAAAAGATGCGGGGCATGACACTAACAGCACCTGGTATTCCCAAGCAGTCTCCCAAGCAGGTACTAACCAGGTCCAAACCATGCTTGGCTTCCGATACCGGACGAGATCGGGCCTTTTCAGGGTGGTATGGCCGTGAGCTGTACAATGTCAGCAGATGGACTTCCATGAAATGTCGAAAAAAGATCTGGGACATGACACTAACAGCACCTGGTATTCCCAAGCAGTCTCCCAAGCAGGTACTAACCAGGTCCAAACCATGCTTGGCTTCCGATATCGGACGAGATCGGGCCTTTTCAGGGTGGTATGTCCGTGAGCGGTATTGTGCCAGGAGATGGACACCATGAAATGTCGAAAAAAGATCTGGGACATGATGCTAACAGCACCTGGTATTCCCATGTGGACTCCCAAACAGGTACTAAGCAGGCCCGAACCATGCTTGGCTTCTAAGATCGGACGAGATCGGGCCTTTTCATGGTGGTATAGCCGTGAGCGGTGCTGCACCAGCAGATGGACACCCATGAAATGTCGAAAAAGATGCGGGGCATGATGCTCACAGCACCTGGTATTCCCAAGCAGTCTCCCAAACAGGTACTAACCAGGCCCAAACCATGCTTGGCTTCCGATATCGGACTAGATCGGGCCTTTTCAGGGGGGTATGACCGCATTCGGTACTGCGCCAGCAGATGGACACCCATGAAATGTCGAAAAAGATGCGGGGCATGATGTTCCAATTTTCGGCATGGGGGTCGTGTATTTGGGTCCGGTGTTGGCAAAAGGGCGGGTCCTCTTTGGACGGCCATTCGTTAATGTAGTCGACTCGGTTGCTGCCCATTATTTTCTTGCTTTAATTCCTTCGACTACTAGGTGAATGCAGTTTGTCAGAAAGGATCGCTTCAATGAAATGTCGCCCGGACGTGTAAAGGAGGGAAGTCCTTCAGGCTTTGGAAGGCCGAAAGTATATGGACACCCATGAAATGTCGAAAAAAGATCTGGGACATGATGCTCACAGTGCCTGGTATTCCCAAGCGGTCTCCCAAACAGGTACTAACCAGGCCCGAACCATGCTTGACTTCCAGGATCGAACGAGATCAGGCCTTTTTAGGGTGGTATGGCCGTGAGCGGTACTGCACCAGCAGATGGACACCCATGAAATGTCGAAAAAGATGCGGGGCATGATGCTCACAGCACCTGGTATTCCCAAGCGGTCTCCCAAACAGGTACTAACCAGGCCCAAACTATGCTTGGCTTCCGAGGTCGGACGAGATCGGGCCTTTTCAGGGTGGTATGGCCGTGAGCGGTACATTGGCAGCAGATGGACACCCATGAAATGTCGAAAAAGATGCGGGGCATGATGCTCACAGCACCCAGTATTCCCAAGCGGTCTCCCGAGCAGGTACTAACCAGGCCTAACCATGCTTGGCTTCTGAGTTCGGACGTGATCGGGCCTATTCAGGGTGGTATGGCCGTGAGCGGTAATTCCCCAGCAGATGGACACCCATGAAATGTCGAAAAAGATGCGGGGCATGATGCTCACTGCACCTGGTATTCCCAAGCGGTCTCCAAAATAGGTACTTACCAGGCCCGAACTATGCTTGGCTTCCGAGCTCAGACGAGATTGGGCCTTATCAGGATGGTATGGCCGTGAGCAGTATAGTGCCAGCAGATGGACACCCATGAAATGTCAAAAAAAGATCTGGGACATGATGCTCACAGCACCTGGTATTCCCAAGCGATCTCCCAAACAGGTACTAACCAGGCCCGAATCATGCTTGGCTTCCGAGATCGGACGAGATCGGGCCTTTTCAGGGTGGTATGGCCGTGAGCAGTACAATACCTGCAGATGGACACCCATGAAATGTCGAAAAAATCTGGGATATGATCAGATCTGGGTCATGATGCTCACAGCACCTGGTATTCCCAAGCGGTCTCCCAAACAGGTATTAACCAGGCCCGAACCATGCTTGGCTTCCGAGATCGGACGAGATCGGGCCTTTTCAGGGTGGTAAGGCTGTGTGCGGTATTGCGTCAGCAGTTGGACATCCATGAAATGTCGAAAAAGATGCGGGGCATGATGCTCACAGCACCTGGTATTCCCAAGCGGTCTCCCAAACAGGTACTTACCAGGCCCGAACCATGCATGGCTTCCGAGATCGGACGAGATCGGGCCTTTTCAGGGTGGTAAGGCTGTGTGCGGTATTGCGCCAGCAGTTGGACATCCATGAAATGTCGAAAAAGATGCGGGGCATGATGCTCACAGCACCTGGTATTCCCAAGCGGTCTCCCAAACAGGTACTTACCAGGCCCGAACCATGCTTGGCCTGCGAGATCGGATGAGATCGGGCCTTTTCAGGGTGGTATGGCCGTGAGCGGTGGCGCACCCACGGAAAGCACCCCTTTGAAAAATCCTAAAGACCCATTTCCATGGAAGTCGAATTAAATACACTTTTGCGTTTTATGGAGGTCCTATTTTATACATTTTGAGCATTTCTGGAGGTCTATTTCTCCATGGAAGTCTATTTTTATACACTTTCACGTTTTATGGAGGTCCTATTTTATACATTTTAAGCATTTCTGGAGGTTTATTTCTCCATGGAAGTCTATTTTCATACACTCACGTTTTATGGAGGTCTCTTTTTATACATTTTGGTGATTTCTGGAGGTCTATTTTAATACATTTTTACCATTTATGGAGGTCCATTTAAATACACTTTTATCAATCATGGAGGTCTATTTTAATACATTTTCACTATTTATGGAGGTCTATTTAAACACTTTTACCATTTATGGAGGTCTATTTTAATACATTTTCACCATTTAAGGAGGTCTATTTAAAAACATTTTCAACATTTATGGAGGACCATTTTTATACACTTTACCCATTTATGGAGGTCTATTTTAATACACTTCCACCATTCATGGAGGTCTATTTTAATACACTTTAACCATTTATGGAGGTCGAATTAAATACATTCTATGTGAATATGCATGTTTTGGGCCCCTATTTTGACCAGAACCAGCCTGGATCCTTATTTTTAAACAGAATAGTTAAATATACATTCAACCAGTCATATGACACTATTTGTGTATAAAATAAACATCCAGAACCGATTGAGCCTTTTTCTAATACAAAATATGTGATGTTAAAGTGTCCAAAGTCGATGTCATTGATTTGGACATAACAGAACTTCTGAACATCCCTGGATGATAATTTTATACAGAATAGTCAATTATAGATCCCTTTCATCATTGGACACCATCCCCGTGTCAATAGACCAACCAGAACCAACACCGACCGGTTATAATACAGGTACATTTTGTATCGCAAATTAGCATGTTTTTGACACTATTTATGGTGGCAAATAACCCTAGAACATGCTACGATGATGATTTTAACACAGAATAGTCAGAAATACATTCACCCACAAATATGAGACTATTCCTGAGTAAAGGCACCAACCAGAACTGATTTGGCTCGGTTCTAATACAAGCATTCCTCGTAAATAAAGTGATCAATTGGAGGTCATTGATTTGGACATAACTAAGCCCCAGAACATAACTGGATGATAATTTTTATAGACATTAGTCAATAATAGATCCCTTTTATCATTGGACACCATTTCCGTGACAATAGACCAACCAGAACCGACACCGACCGGTTATAATACAGGCACTGATTTTATCGCAATTTTGCAAGTTTTTGACACTATTTGTTGTCGGCTATAGCCCCAGAACCAGTTAGGATGATTATTTTTTCACAAATTAACAAAAATACCTCTACCAACATAATGGACAAAGTTCCTAAGTAAATGCACTAACCAGAACCGACTGGGCCCAGTTCTAATACAAGCATTCCTTGTAAATAAAGTGGTCAATTGGAGGTCATTGATTAGACATAACTAAGGCCCAGAACATAACTGGATGATATTTTTAGTTAAGGTTATTTTTAAGGTTAGATTAGTCAGAAATAGATCAATGTCATCATTTGACACCATCCCCAACTAAATACACCCACCCGAACCGGAATGGGCCGGTTATAATACAAGCACTGATTTTGCCGGAATTTTACAAGTCTTTGACACTATTTGTTGTCGCCTATAGCCCAAGGACCAGCTAGGATGATTATTTTTTCAGAGATGATCGAAAAATAATCTACCAACATAATGGACAAAGGTCCCGAGTAAATGCACCATCCAGAACCGATATGAACCGGTTCTAATACAACAACGTCGCAAAATAAAGTGGTAAATTGGAGATCATTGATTTGGACATTACTAAGGCCCAAAACAACCCAGGATGAAAAAAAAATTTCAGAACAGTAAAAATTAGATCCATATTTTTATTGGACACCATCCACAACTAAATAAACCCACCAGAACCGGAATGGACCGGTTATAATACCAGCACTGATTTTATCGCAAATATACTGGTTTTAGAGACTATTTGTTGTCGCACATAGTCCCAGAACCTGTTATGATGATAAATTTTACACAGAATATTAAAAATACATTGACCAACATGATGGACAAAGTTCCCGAGTAAATGCACCAACCAGAACCGATATGGACTGGTTCTAATACAACAACCATGCAAAAATCAAGTGGTCAATTCGAGGTCATTCATTGTAGTATAACTTAGCCCCAGAACATACCAGGATGATAAAAATGTAAATTTCATTAGAGAATACATTCATATCATCATTAGACACCAATTTTAGGCCAAACAACCCACCAGAACCGAACCCAACCTCTTATAATGCAGCCATTAATTTCATCGCAAATATGACTGTTTTGGACACTGTTTATGATGGGAAATAGCCCCAGAACCATCCTGGATCTTTATTTTTTCACAGAATGACAAAAATACATTAATCTACAAGGGGGAAAAAACTTTGTTTAATTGCTCCAAACAGAACCGACTGAGCTTGGTTCTAATACAAATAAAGTGGCAAAATACAGTACCCAAATGAAGGTCATTGATTATAGAATAACTAAGCCCCAGAATATGTCTTAATGATAAAACTTTAAAGTATATTAGAAAATAGATTCAAATCATCATTGGACACCAACCCTGTGTCAATAAACTAACCAGAACCGAAATGGACCGGTTATAATAAAGACATTGTTTTTATCGCAAATTAGCATGTTTTTGACATGTATTATAGTGGCAAATGGCCCCAGAAACATCCATAATCTTTATTTTTTCACAGAACGAGCAAAATAGATCCATCTACACAATATAAAAAAATTTAATTAATAGCATCCTCCAGAACCGACATGGACCGGTTCTAATACGACAACTATGCAAAAATTGAGTACCCAAATAGAGGTCATTGATTACGGTATAACTAAGCCCCAGAATATGTCTTAATGATAAAACTTTAAACTATAATAGAAAATAGATTCACATCATCATTGGACACCATCCCTGGGTCAATTTACCAACCAGAACCGAAATTGACCGGTTATAATAAAGACATTGTTTTTATCGCAAATTAGCATGTTTTTGACCTTTATTATGGTGGCAAATAGCCCCAGAACCATCCATAACCTTTATTTTTTCAAAGAATGAGCAAAATAGATCCATATACACAATATAAAAATATCTTATTAATAGCATCCTCCAGAACTGACATGGACCGGTTCTAATACGACAACTATGCAAAAATAGAGTACCCAAATAGAGGTCATTGATTATATTATAGCCCTAGAATATGCCTTAATGATAAAACTTTAAAGTATTTTAGAAAATATACCCACATCATCATTGGACACCAACCCTTTGTCAATACACTAACCAGAACCGAAATGGACCGGTTATAATAAAGACATTGTTTTTATTGCAAATTAGCATGTTTTGAGCACATTTTATAGTGGCAAATATCCACAGAACCATCTTTAATCTTTATTTTTCACAGAATAAGCAAAATAGTTCCATATACACAATATAAAAAAATTCAAGTTAATAGCACTAACCAGAACTGACATGGACCGGTTCTAATACAACAACCATGCAAAATCATAGTGGTCAATTGGATGTCATTGATTTGGACATAACAAAGCTCCAGAACATCCCTGGATGATGAAACTTTAAATCATATTAGAATCCACATCATCAATAGACACCATTTCCAGGTCAAACAACCCACCAGAACCGAACCCCAACCTCTTATAATGCAACCACTGAGTTTATCGCAAATAAGCATGTTTTTGATACTATTTATGGTGGGAAATAGTCCCAAAACGTTCCTGAAATTGTCCCAGAACCAGCCAGGATGATTATTTTTACACAAAAAACCGTAAATACCTCCACAAACATAATAGACACAATTTCTGGTTAATAACATCATTCAGAACCGATATGGACCAGTTCTAATACATGAAAATGTGCAAGATATAGTGCTCAAATAGAGGTCATTCATTATAGTATAACAAAGTTTCAGAACATGCCTGAATGATAATTTTTATACAGAATAGTCAATAATACTTTCCCATCATCATTGGAAACAAGTTTTGAGTAAATACACCAACCAGAACCGAAATGGACCGGTTCTAATACAAGCACTATTTTTATCGCAAATATACACTTTTTGACACTATTTGTGATGGCAAATAGCTCCAGAATGTCACTGGAAGTTTATTTTTTCACAGAATAATGATAATACATCTACCTATACGGGGGTAAAAATACTGGTTTATAGCATTCTCCAGAACCGACGTGGACCGGTTCTAATACAAGCACTATTTTTATCACAAAAATACACTTTTTGACAATATTTGTGATGGCAAATAGCCCCAGAATGTCCCTGGAAGTTTATTTTTTCACAGAATGATTATAATACATCTACCTATACGGGGGTAAAAATACTGGTTTATAGCATTCTCCAGAACCGACATGGACCGGTTCTAATACAACAACCATGCAAAAATAAAGTACACAAATAGAGGTCATTGATTTGGACATTACAAAGCCCCAGAACATCCATGGATGATAATTTTTATATAGAATAGTAATAGATCCATTTCATCATTGGACACAAGTCCTGAGTAAATACACCTACCAGAACCAAATTGGACCGGTTATATTACAGGTGTGACAGGGTAAAGTGAGTTAAGTTATAAATGAGTGCATGTGTTATGTAAAATTGGTTTTTGGGATTGGGGGTTTATCATTCTTTGATTATTGATGCCTCCAGCCAAATAGCAAGGGTATAGAGGGGTATTCGAGTTTTTGTGTAAAAATGGACTCACGTAGCTATCACGTGGTAATCACGCAAGTATCACGCAGGAGGCATGCGGGAGACATGCAGATGATGCGTGGGGGTCATGAAGCGGGGTGTAGTTAAAAGCAGAGGGGGTTTTCAGGCATATCACTAAAGGTTTGCTTGAAGTAAACAACTGGACCTGTCTGATTTTTCCGCCCTGTCTTTTAAAGGTATTTTGTTTTGTTTTGATGACCGATTGAGTGTGGTGTTTGCAAGAGACAATAGTTAGCATTTGAGAGAGAACATAATGTCTAGTAATGTTTGTTTACGTTTTTATGTGTGTGCGTGAATGTGCGAGTCTCGGGTTTATGGTTTATAGCAAGCTACCTTCGGCCGCCATTATAGCGTTAGCATGATAGTGTGCAGTATATGACGGCCGTCGTAAAGGAAGGTATGTTATTGCGATTTCATGAGCCTCGAGTAGAGCACGGGTAGTGGCGTTAGCAATGTACCCTCGGCCGCCATTAGCGTTAGCATTGTGATGTGTGTGTATGACGATCGTAGCAATGAAGCTAAGCTATGCTATTGAGATTCCTTTGTTTTCTCTGCTAACTAGCTGAGGACTTTGCTAAGCTATGCTATTGAGATTCCTTTGTTTGCCCTGCTAACTAGTTGAGGACTTTGCTAAGTTGCAAAACAAAAGGTGACAATTTACCATAGTCAGAAGTTATGACCGTTTATGTAACAAGTACATTGTTTTGGTTTATAACGGGTTGTTAATATATTTATATGTATATATTTAGGTGTTATTATATATTGTGTTTTTGTGTGAATTGATTTGAGATATCACTTAAGGTTTGCTTGAAGTAACAACAACGGACCTGTCTGATTATTTCCCCCTGTCTTTTAAAGGCAAATACATTGCTCGGAATTCAGGGGTGCAACACAGGCACTATTTTTATCGCAAATTAGCATGTTTTGGACACATTTTATAATATAAAATAGCCCCAGAACCACCCTACATCTTTATTTTTACACAAAACGATTGTTATACATTCACCCACATTGGGGAAAAATCCCTGATTAATAGCATTAACCAGAACTGAGTGGGCTCGGTTCTAATAAGAGAAACGTGCAAAATAAAGTACAAAATTGGAGGTCATTGATTATAGTGTAACAAAGCCCCAGAACATGTCTGGATTATAAAAATTTAAATAAGATTAGAAAACACATTCACATTCTCATTAGAAACCAATCCTGGGTCAATACACCAACCAGAACGGAAATGGACCGGTTCTAATACAGGCATTGATTTTATCGCAAATTTGCATATTTTGAACACATTTTATAGTGGCAAATAGCCCCAGAACCATCCTGGATCTTTATTTTTACACAGAATGATTGAAACACATCCATCTACATGAAGTAAAAATCCCTGGTTAACAACATCAACCAGAACCGAGTGGGCTTTGTTCTAATACAAAAAACTTTTTTAAAAAAATTGTGAAAACTGAGTTTATTGATTATGGTATAACAAAGCTCCAGAACATCACTGGGTAATAATTTTTACATATATCAGTCAATAAGACATCCATGTCACCAATAGACACAAGTCTTAGGCAAATAAACCCACCAGAACTAAAATGGACCGGTTATAATGCAACCTATATTTTTATCGCAAATTAGCATTTTTTGACACTCTTTATGATGGCAAATAACCCCAGAAGCATCCTGGATCTTTATTTTTACACAGAATGATTGAAACACATTCACCTACATTGTGTAAAAACCTTTAGTTAACAGCATCAACCAGAACCGAGTGGGCTAGGTTCTTATACAAAAAAACTTGCAAAATAAATTGCGAAAACTGAGTTCATTGATTATGGTACGTATAACAAAGCTCCAGAACATCAATGGGTGATAAGTTTTACACATCTTAGTCAGAAAGACATCCATGTCATTATTAGATACAAGTTCCAGGCAAATACACCCACCGGAACCGAAATGGACCGGTTATAATGCAATCCTTATTTTTATCGCAAATTAGCATGTTTTTGACATTTATTATGGTGACAAATAGCCCCAGAACCATCCTGGATCTTCATTTTTACACAGAATGATTGAAACACATTCATCTACATGAGGTAAAAACCCCTGGTTACCAGCACCAACCAGAACCGAGTAGGCTCGGTTCTAATACAAAAAAACGTGCAAAATAAAGTAAAAAATTAGACGTCATTGAATATGATATTACAAAGCCCCAGAACATCCCTGGATGATTATTTTTATTCAGAATTGTCAAAAATACATCAACATAATCAATGCACAAAGATTTTGGGCAAATACACCCACTAGAACCGAAATGGACCGGTTAAAATGACACCCTTATTTTTATCGCAAATTAGTATGTTTTTGACATTTATTATGGTGACAAATAGCCCCAGAACCATCCTGGATGTTGTTGTTTTTTACAGAATAATTGAAATACATCCACTCACATAATCTAAAAAATTCTGGTTAAATAGCCCCAGAACCATCCTGGATCTTCATTTTTACACAGAATGATTGAAACACATTCATCTACATGAGGTAAAAACCCCTGGTTACCAGCACCAACCAGAACCGAGTAGGCTCGGTTCTAATACAAAAAAACGTGCAAAATAAAGTAAAAAATTAGACGTCATTGAATATGATATTACAAAGCCCCAGAACATCCCTGGATGATTATTTTTATTCAGAATTGTCAAAAATACATCAACATAATCAATGCACAAAGATTTTGGGCAAATACACCCACTAGAACCGAAATGGACCGGTTAAAATGACACCCTTATTTTTATCGCAAATTAGTATGTTTTTGACATTTATTATGGTGACAAATAGCCCCAGAACCATCCTGGATGTTGTTGTTTTTTACAGAATAATTGAAATACATCCACTCACATAATCTAAAAAATTCTGGTTAAATAGCCCCAGAACCATCCTGGATCTTCATTTTTACACAGAATGATTGAAACACATTCATCTACATGAGGTAAAAACCCCTGGTTACCAGCACCAACCAGAACCGAGTAGGCTCGGTTCTAATACAAAAAAACGTGCAAAATAAAGTAAAAAATTAGACGTCATTGAATATGATATTACAAAGCCCCAGAACATCCCTGGATGATAAATTTTATACAGAATTGTCAAAAAAAAACATCACCATCATCAATGGACAAAGATTTTGGGCAAACACACCCACCAGAACCGAAATGGACAGTTTATAATGCAACCTTTATTTTTATGGCAAATTAACATGTTTTGAGCACATTTTATAGTGGCAAATAGCCCCAGAACCATTCTGGATCTTCATTTTTACACAGAATGATTGAACACATTCATCTACATGAGATAAAAACCCCTGGTTAACAGCACCAACCAGAACCGAGTAGGCTCGGTTCTAATACAAAAAAATGTGCAAAAATAATTCAAAAATTGAGGTCATTGATTATAACATTACAAAGCCACAAAACATGCCTGGATGATAATTTTTATACAGAATTGTCAAAAATACATCATCATCATCATCAATGCACAAAGATTTTGGGCAAATACACCCACCAGAACCGAAACGGACCGGTTATAATGCAACCCTTATTTTTATCGCAAATTAGTAAGTTTTTGACATTTATTATGGTGACAAATAGCCCCAGAACCATCCTGGATGTTGATTTTTTTCACAGAAAAATGCTAATACATCCACTCACAAAATCTTAAAAATTCTAATTAATAGCACCAACCAGAACCGAGTAGGCTCGGTTCTAATACAAAAAACGTGCAAAATAAAGTAAAAAATTAGACGTCATTGAATATGATATTACAAAGCCACAGAACATGCCTGGATGATGAAACTTTGAATTAAATTAGAAAATACATTCACATCATCATTAAACACAAGTAACAGGCAAATAAAATCATCAGAACCGAAATGGACCGGTTATAATGCAACCCTTATTTTTATCGCAAATTACCATGTTTTTGACATTTATTATGGTGACAAATAGCCCCAGAACCACCCATGATCTTTTTTTTTACCCAGAATAAGCAAAATACATTTACAAACACAATGAAAAAAATTCTATTTAAAACAACAATCCAAAACCGAAATGGACCGGTTATAATGCAACCACCATGCAAAAACACAGTACCCAAATGGAGGTCATTGATTATGGAATAATAAAGCTCCAGAACATCTCTAGATGATAATTTTTACACTATTTAATCAATAACACATTCTTTTATTCAATGGACACCATCCCCGGGTCGAACCAACTGGACCTGGTTCAAATACAGGCAACATTTTATCGCAAATAAACACATTTTTTGACACTATTTATGGTTAGAAATAGTCCCAGAACGTCCCTGAAAGTTAATTTCTTCACAAATCAGTCATTAATACATCCACCCAGAGATAAGACAAAGTCCTGAATAAAAATAACCTTCCAGAACCGAAATGGACCGTTTTTAATACAAGGCACTATGCTATATCAAGTGCCCATGTTTATGACACTATTTATGGTATAAAATAGTCCAAGAACATTACTAGATCTTTATTTTTACACAGCATAAGTAAAATACATCCTTTCACACATTTGACACAATTCTCAGTTAAAAACAACAACCAGAACCGACTGGACCTTGTTATAATGCAAGCATCATTTTAGCGCAAATAGGCATGATTTATGCTACTATTTATAGTTATAAAAAATCAACAGAATATCCCTGGAAGTTAATTTTTTCACCAATCAATCAACAATACATCTATCTATAGAAAGAAAAATATCTCAAATCAAAATAACCCTCCAGAATTGAAATGGAACGTTTTTAGTACACGCAACTACAAATCAGTCATCCATTTTTATTTGTACCAAAACCATTTCCCGGCTGAATATACACCCAAAACTGATTCTTTTGATAGAAAAAGTCATATAGTCCCAGCAAATATTCAGGCACTTTACCCCGTGTAAATTGACCCAACAGAACCGTTTTGGACCCATTTTTATACACTACCGTAAGAAATAGACGATGGACGCTGTTTGGAAAAGGGAGAAACTCTACCGTCTGGCTAACAAATTTTGTCATTACAACTAGTTAAAATAACCCTTTTTTATTGCTAAATTACGTTCCCTGGGCTCATTTATAGTGTCTAAAAATACAGAATATATTTTTTAAAAATCAAGTAATTATATTTCATCATTTAAATACGTTTTAGTCGTAAATTTAATCCATTTTATTGGTTTTAAGGGATTTTTATTATTAAATATGCTTGTTTCGGACACTATTTATGGATGGAAATAACCCCAGAACGTCCATGAAAGTATATATTTTATACAGAATGGTGGAAAATACATCCAATATGAAATTAGACCACATCCATAAGTAAAATGACCCTGTGGAAAATACATCCAATATGAAATTAGACCACATCCATAAGTAAAATGACCCTCCAGAACCGAACGCAACCTGTTATAATGCAAACACTATTTGAATGACAAATATGACTAATTTGAACACTAATAATGGTCGCATATAGCCATAGAACCAGCCAGGATTATAATTTTTACACAAAATGATAGAAAATACATGCACCCAGAGATCTGACCACATCCATAGGTAAAATAACCTTCCAGAACCGAACCCGACCTATTAAAATACAATCACTATTATAATCACAAATATTATTGTCTACTGTACCAACCCCTAACAATAACCATAACCCTTAACAATAACCCCAACCCCTAACAATAAACCTAAACCCTAACAATAACCCCAACCCCTAACAATAACCCTAACCCCTAACAATAACCCCAACCCCTAACAATAACCATAACCCCAACCCCTCACAAAAACCATAACCCCCAACAATAACCCCAACCCCTAACAATAACCCTAACCCAAACCATAACCCCAACCCCTAACAATAACCACAACCATAACCCTAACCCAGTGCTTCTCAATTATTTTCTGTTAGGCCCCCCCTAGCAAGAATAAAACTATTCGCGCCCCCCCCCCCCCCCCACTTCCCACCGTGACTATAAATAAAATCATTTTATAAAAGTGTTATAGGTACAACATGTGAAATGTTGCACTCTCACAAACATGACAGAAGTAACAATGAGAGCGCCACTGCAGGCTACTGTTGTGGATGCGCAATTACACTTTATACTAGTACGGCCGAATAAAATCCTGTTCCCCAGGGTTACACGCGCCCCCCCAGGTATCGCACCGCGCCCCCCCAGGGGGGCGCGCCCCACTATTTGAGAAGCACTGCCCTAACCCAAACCATAACCCCAACCCCTAACAATAACCATAACCCAAACCATAACCCCAACCCCTAACAATAACCATATCCCCTAACAATATCCCCAACCATACCCATAACCCTAACCCCTAACAATAACCCCAACCCCTAACAATAACCCCAACCCCTAACAATAATCCCAACCCCTAAAAATAACCACTTACAATAACCCTAACCCCTAACAATAACCCCAACCCCTAACAATAACCCCAACCCCTAACAATAACCATAACCCCTAACAATAACCATAACCCCAAACAATAACCCCAACCCCTAACAATAACCCCAACCCCTAACAATAACCCCAACCATAACCATAACCCCAACCCTTAACAATATCCATAACCCCTAAGAATAACCCTAACCCCTAACAATAACCCCAACCCCTAACAATAACCATAACCATAACCCCTAACAATAACCATAACCATAACCCCTAACAATAACCATAACCCCCAAAAATAACCCCAACCCCTAACAATAACCCCAACCCCTAACAATAACCATAACCCCAACCCCTAACAATAACCCTAACCATAACCATAACCCCAACCCCTAACAATAACCACAACCATATCCCTAACCCAAGCCATAACCCCAACCCCTAACAATAACCATAACCCAAACCATAACCCGAACCCTTAACAATAACCATAACCCCTAACAATAACCCCAACCATAACCATAACCCCAACCCCTAACAATAACCCCAACCCCTAACAATAACCCCAACCCCTAACAGTAACCCCAACCCCTAACAATAACCATAACCCGAACCCCTAACAATAACCCCAACCATAACCATAACCCCAAACCCTAACAAAAACCCCAACCCCTAACAGTAACCCCAACCGCTAACAATAACCCCAACCCCTAAAAATAACCCCTAACAAAAACCCAAACCCCTAACAATAACCCCAACCATAACTATAACCCCAAACCCTAACAATAACCCCTAACAATAACCATAACCCCTAACAATAACCCTAACCACTAACAATAACCCCAACCCCTAACAATAACCATAACCCCTAACAATAACCATAACCCCCAACAATAACCCCAACCCCTATCAATAACCATAACCCCAACCACTAACAATAACCCTAACCATAACCAAAACCCAGACCCCTAACAATAACCCCAACAATAACCCCAACCATAACCCAAACCCCTAACAATAACCATAACCCCTAACAATAACCCCTGACAATAACCATAACCCAAACCATAACTTCAACCCCTAACAATAACCCCAACTCCTAACAATAACCCTAACCATAACCATAACCCAGACCCCTAACAATAACCATAACCCAAACCATAACCATAACCCCAACCCCTGACCTTTGACCTCCTTTAGTCAAAGGTCAAATGTCAAAGGTTAGGGTTAGGGTTGTGGTTGTGGTTGTGGTTGTGGTTATGGTTATGGTTTAGGTTTGGGTTATGGTTATGGTTAAGGTCAAAGGTCAAAGGTCAAGGGTCAAATGTCAAGGGTTAGGGTTAGGGTTGGGTTTATGGTTAGGATTATGGTTATGGTTGGGGTTATGGTTAGGGTCAGGGTTGGGGTTATGGTTAGGGTTATGGTTAGGGTTATGGTTGGGGTTATGGTTGGGGTTATGGTTATGGTTGGGGTTATGGTTATGGTTGGGGTTATGGTTATGGTTGGGGTAATGGTTTTGGTTGGGGTTATGGTTAGGGTTAAGGTTGGGGTTACGGGCTGGGTTAGGGTTGGTGTTATGGTTGGGGTTATGATTAGGGTTATGGTCGGGGTTACGGGCTGGGTTATGGTTATGGTTATGGTTGGGTTAGGGTTAGGGTTATGGTTATGGTTGGGGTTATGGTTATGGTTAGGGTTATGGTTAAGGTTATGGTTGGGGTTATGGTTATGGTTGGGGTTATGGTTAGGGTTATGGTTGGGGTTATGGTTAGGGTTATGGTTGGGGTTATGGTTGGGGTTATGGTAAGGGTTATGGTTGGGGTTATGGTTAGTGTTATGGTTGGGGTTATGGTTGGGGTTATGTTTAGGGTTGGAGTTATGGTTAGGTTTATGGTTGGGGTTATGGTTAGGGTTATGGTTGGGGTTATGGTTAGGGTTAGTGTTATGATTTGGGTTTGGGTTGGGGTTGGGGTTGGGGTTGGGGTTAGGGTTAGGGTTAGGGTTATGGTTCGGGTTATGGTTAGGGTTATGGTTGGGGTTATGGTTAGGGTTATCGTTGGGGTTATGGTTAGGGTTAGTGTTATGGTTTGTGTTCGGGTTAGGGTTAGGGTTATGGTTCGGGTTATGGTTAGGGTTATGGTTGGGGTTATGTTTATGGTTAACGTTAGGGTTATAGTTGGGGTTATGGTTAGGGTTATGTTTGGGGTTGGGGTTATGGTTAGGGTTTTGGTTATGGTTGGGGTTAGGGTTATGGTTGGGGTTATGGTTAGGGTTAGGGTTATGGTTACGGTTGGGGTTAGGGTTATGGTTAGGGTTATGGTTGGGGTTATGGTTAGGGTTATCGTTAGGGTTATGGTTAGGGTTAGGGTTATGGTTAGGGTTGGGGTTAGGGTTATGGTTGGGGGTTAGGGTTATGGTTGGGGTTAGTGTTAGGGTTATGGTTATGGTTGGGGTTATGGTTATGGTTGGGATTATGTTTGGGGTTACGGGCTGGGTTATGGTTGGGGTTATGGTCGGGGTTACGGGCTGGGTTATGTTTGGGGTTATGGTCGGTGTTACGGGCTGGGTTATAGTTGGGGTTATGGTCGGGGTTACGGGCTGGGTTATGGTTGGAGTTATGGTTAGGGTTATGGTTGGGGATATGGTTGGGGTTATGGTTAGGATAAGGGTTAGGGTAAGGGTTAGGGTTATGGTTGGGGTTATGGTTATGGTTGCGGTTATGGTTAGGGTTATTGTTGGGTTTATTCTGTATTACTATTATAAATATAGTTTTATTAATTCATTTCTTTGTTAAATCATTCTCTTTCTATTTTCAAAGTGTTGCGAGGTCACGAATAACCGCCAAGTCATTTTTAACCTGGACTGCCTGTTCCAGGATGGTTATACAAACAATCCACCCAATCTGGGTCCTTGAGATTTGGTAGTCTCTTTGTGACGAGGCCAGGGCTATTCGGCCAATAACAAGAATGTTGTTTCTGTTATTTAACCGTGCACTTCGGGTTTTTCTTTATGTATTTATTATATGATTATGATTATATTATATGATTCTTAGGTCAAGGAAGTTGCATAATTGTTCTAATCTAAATGTTGTTAGGTCTAGTCTCCTGTTTTTGTTATTGGTAAAATACTTTGATTGTTATTGTAGTCCCAGATGTTGTTTTTACTCATACGTGATGGAATGATCAACAACTCTGTAAATTGTTTTGATTCATGGCAATAAGAGTCGTACGAAAACGTCTATTCGGGGAGACGTTCGGAAGTTGTAGGAGAAACCCTGACTTGCTGAATCTCCCCTCTGAGGTTTTACCTGTTATCCATTCTATTTAATTAAATGTCAATAATTGAATAAGATGTCTGCCTGCAGTTATTGATAATTACGGACGAAGGTAATTATTAATGAACCTAACATTTTGGTCCTTCTGAGCCATGGAGGTCAATATACCGGAGCGAGAACCCAGGCGCTGCTGTTCGACATCTGGTAAGTGACCGTGCGCACGGCGTCTTCAAAACCCTTGGTGGGCCGGAGTTTTCGACGGGGGCGCCTGGATTCTCGGCGGTTGAAGACTTTTCCTGCTGGAGGGAGACATCTGATGGATCTCGGGTAAGTCCACATTAATGTCTGCATGTTGTGACGGTGTTTCCAAATGCGTTAAAGGGACATTGAATGTGAGGTCCATTGTGGGCTGGTTTCGCGTCCTGGGTGATGGCGACAAAAACCCTGTGTTTATACTAGTCAATGGCAGGTACGGTTTGGGGCACTTTGCTGGAAAGTGTCCTGTGTCTCAAGGGTAGGCACGAATATATTGTACTGGAGGTACAATTTTGGGGCTGGAAAGTGTCCTGTGTCTCAAGGGTAGGCACGAATATATTGTAAACGTTGTATGGTGTTTGTGTGGTTTCTGCAGTAAATTTAAGATAAGCCTAGGAAATACAGTTGAAGAGGTAATAATAATAATAATAATAAATATAATAAAGTTAACTGTGTGAGGCACACGAACTCACACAAAAAAGTAAAATACGGGAAACACGTGTTGTAAGGCGGGTTTGGATGACGATCCAAAAAAATACGTCTAACTTGTAAGGATTGGAAAAAATTGGAAAGACAAAACGCTTTAAAAATATTACACAGCTTAATTTATGGATAAATAAATATGGGTTTGCTGGCCAGCTTAAAAATGCATAAAATGCAGGATAATATATGCAATAATGCATAGAGGTAATATACATATATAAATAATATGTGAATGGATAAAAGTGTAACAGCTTGTTCCACAGACACTAATAGTGGGGAAAATAGTGGGGGGGGGGGCTCCCTCAGATAACGGGGATATATATTTAAGACCGTGGGGGCGGGAAAGTACTGTTTGGTAAGGAAAAATAGTGGGGCCTCCTCGGATAACGGGGAAAATATTTACAGATGGGTGACGGGCGCGGAGGAAGTTTAACAAAAATAGAAAATTAATGGAGACACTGGTATTTGATTTGGTTAATCCAGGTATGACGTTTTGTGATTACAATTAAATTGGGTTTTTTGTGATGCTGGGGCTTGTATAACAACAATTAGAATTGTTATTTCCAAGTGCTGGTGGTGCTTTGTTAATATAACCTATATGTACTATCAATTTACAGCAATGTGATGGCTTATTGCAGCTTGGGTTTTGATCCCGTCCGCTAGCGGGAAGATGGTGTTTAAAAAGACAAAAGAATATATACAAAATGATCATTTAAATGTTTAGCAGGGAATGTCACCTGTGTTTTTATTATGCTCTAGACTTGCCAAATAATGTGTCGACTGCGGGAGAAGCGTTCTGGTGCAGCGGCTGCTGATTAGATGGGAGTGAAACCTGTGGGCCGCGGGGCAGACGATTTAACTGTGTTGGGCTTTCGGGAGCGTTCGGACCGTGTAAACGACTAAAATTTTGTGATCCTTTCCGTGAAGACATTATAATAATAATAATTGGCTTTGGGGGTGCTGAAGCAAACTTGAGGGCAGAACATGGGTTTTTGCCATATTGTTGTGCTTGCAGCATACATATTCTGGATATATGGGGTCTTGGAAAAATATTGTGATGTAGTTGAATATCGGAAGAGGGGTTTATTTGACTGTTTAATGGTTGTCTTCTCTAAAAAGCGTTGTATTTGGGCACAGGGAAAAAAGAGGCGACGTTTCAAGTGTTGACTCGCTGGTTTGTAAACATAAGATAACAATGCTGCTTTCGCAGCAAGAGTGGAGGTCATAGTTAGCGGCTTATGGCGTTTTCTGTTTGGATTTTATAGAATAAGAACAATACATGGTCTGCAAGAAATGCAAGTTTATGCGAATGCTTTCGCATTCATTTTTTGGGTTTTAAAATGAAATGTATATTAAGAGGATAGAAAATCTGTTTCGTAAAAGGTTGATTTGGTAAAAAGCTTTGGATTTGGGAATAGACCAAAATAGTCATTTTTGAGCAATTGTGGATTTCAAAGGGCTCTTAGTTAAAGGAAACTAGCTTTTGGAGGATAAAATAATAGTAATACTATTTCTGAATATTTTGATTGTTCAAAATACTTTAATCCAGGAGGTTGGCTGGTTAAAGAAAAGGCCAGGATGACAAAATTTACAATATTATGGTATATTGGTGACAATAAGGTTTTTAAAACATTAAAAATTGTAATTAGAAAATGCCTAACAAAAGGTTGATTTCTCTAATTTAATTGTTGTAGATTTATGTTTTGGTAACAGGGAGCTATGGGAAATGACTCTTGTCTTAAGTAAACATAATATGATGTGATTTACAAAGTATATAGTAGGTATTGAGTTATTTGGCTGTTAACGACATCAGATGGGAAATTTACAATGCGACAGTGGCATTAGGAAATTCATGGCATTCATCCAAATAATTAGGTGAATTGTAGATAAAATAATTGGTTTAGGATGAGCATATTTTCCCTAAGAATGGAGTAACATGGAATGTTTTTCAAAGTGTACTTGAAAAAACATTGTCTGTTGTCCTGGCGGGAGGAAATATGCTTTGTCACAGGTCATATTGATGATTTTAGGGATATTACGGATTGGATAAGCATTGGTCAATTGATACAACCAAATAACGTTGCTTTTTACTGCTTTAAGGGCATGCAAATTGGTGAGAACTTTAGCTTGAAATTCGTACCATTGCAACGATGGGGTTAATACGCCTGAATGTTACAGTGATAACGAGTGGCAATAACAAGCTTAGATAAGAGGGGGAAAGGAGAAATTCTCCAAATTCCAAAATCTGGCTTTGAAACAGGTTATGTTAGTCGCTTTGGATTTTGACAGGATGTGTTGGTACATGAATTCTGGGAAATTTTGGGAAATTGGGGACCCCATATCTAAAACAAATTTGAGACAAATGTGTAAATAGGCTCTATTTGGCGCTTGATGCCCAAATTCTAGTGGGGCCTTTCATGTTTTGAAACAAGTGACGCTTTAGGTAGATGGGTTATCTATGAACAAAATGGGATGGGCGAAATTCGCTTACAAATTCGCCGTGTTATCTTGGTTCATAGAATTTGGAGTCAAGGCGACGTAATAAAGGCCATAGGCGTCATGTTGTATAAAATAGGCGTGGATGAATTTGTTTTACAAATGGGTGAGATTATCTTATCACCTGAAAAAAGTGGAAACAAATTTGGATGGCCGCATTAAAAGGTGATTGGCATGCTATTATGGGGAATTGGGATTTTCCAAAAAACCTGATAGGGGGCCATTAGGTCATGGCGGCTGTGAAAATAAAAACCTTAAATGTGAAACTATTGCCACCTCAATTCGGGGAACAAACAGCTAAACTGATAGCATTAAAAAGGATATAACTTTGTGTGAAACTTGAAGGTAATTTTTTACAAACGGTTAAAATACTAGAGTGGGGGTGTGTAAATTAAAGGATCTACTAATGAATGCGGGGTGGATCCAGACCTTCCGGAATGTGGGGTATTCATGGCGTCCTCGAGAATTTGTGGATTTTCTCCGGGTACTCCAGTTTACTCCCACAAAATGAAATTATGGATGCTAGACTGGTTGAACACACTAAATTCTTCTGTTTATGAGTGTGAGCGTGAATGATAGTTTGTCTTTTTGTGTTTTTTGATTGGCAGACCACCGAGACATAATCTATCAATAAAAGATCAATAAGAAAATAATTTGGGCTTGAGTCAAGGGAAGTCCTATGTCTCGACAAGGGGGAGGTGGCCTTGCTACAACGGCGCTACAAGGCTTATGGTTTAAATCTATATGCATACCTACATGTCCATTTCAAAAGATACATATAGATTTTATTTTATTAGATCATATAGATATCATTCCACAATATGGAATTCCAGAAACTATCTATAGTGATAATGGCTCCCATTTTGTCAATATAATAGTTGTCTACCATCCACAATTGGCGGACCTTATATGAAGTCCTGTTTGGTAGACCTTACAAATTGTTATTGTTCACTACACAATGACAATTGGATGATGAGGCAAATCTATCAGGAAAAAAAAACACACCAAATTTAGACTATCAGAGGGAGATTTTGCTTCTCAACAGGAAACGGACGAAGTGACGGTGATTCTTGAAGACTGGATGCTGATACGCAGCATAAAAGAAGAAACATCGGAGCAACGCAAAGTGGGAGGGTCCTTGTTACTGAAAGGGGACACGGATGCACCTTTCCCACAGTAAGAAGGTTGTCTAAATTGAAACGTTTCAAGAGGAAAAATCCCTAAACAAAGACAAAAAGTCATGTTGAAAACAATTATTGCTTTTGGGGCAATGAGATTAATGATGATTGTGATTCTATTCCTTTCCACAGTAGGGTTGTTTTCTCCAGTTGGAGAAAAAGGCGGAGGCGTTTCAATTGAGGATACACCTTCTTACGGGAGGGTAAACCGGGAAAAATTCACATTTACATTTAATTAACATTACCTACTAAATCAAATTTCCAGATTGAAAATATATATTTGGACTCGGCGACGTCCCGGTTGCCATACAAGGGGTCAATCTATGGTGGGAAATATGTGTGGTACATTAACAGCAAAAAATTAAAGATTGGGAAAAGCCTTGTTGCAGAAATTGGTCAAGATTGGAAAGCTTGGACTGACATATTAACCTGTGAAATTTATTTCTGAAACAGGGATTTCCCAAACGGGGGATAATTGGGCGCTGTTAATGGAGTGTAAAGAAGGCAAGCACTATGTGGAGCTACTTTGGTAAAAGGGTGGTCTCAATTGAAACATTGAGAGGACGGGTAAGAAAAGATTATTGCTCAGCAAGCAATACCATAAAACTATAGGGAACTCTTTTATATCGGGTTTGACGTCTCCATATGGTTTCAATTGAGACTAAACCATCTTACAAAGGATTAGAATAAACTACCAGACAAGGGAAAATACGATGGGATCTTACAACTCCCTCAATCACCATTCTTTTGGGGAAAAGTGTTTTTACAAATGAAAAAAAAACGTGTCCTACTTGTACAGAAAAAAATATTGAAATAGTGTTTATCCTGTTACGCAGTAAATAGGAAGTCAATCTTTCCACTGTTTAATCATTTTACCTGCTTAAACCTTACAGGGCATGGTCTGAAGCTGGGGGCGATAAATGAGACGTGGTGTACCGGCGTTCTAAAACAAACTACACCCCTGATACCACGTTCTGGCCTATGGTGGCGGGGTGGTAGATAAATTATACGACTCCTGCCGAAACGCGGCAGGACTAGGTACTTTGGTCTCACTGCTCTTACCGGTGTCTGTTTTTCCATCCACAGTGGAAGAGATACAATTGGCGGCTCAGAATTCGGAGGTGCTGAAGGGTCGACCCTCCCGACATCGTCGAGAGGCATGGAGGGAAGGAGATCCAACATACATTGATACGATTGGCATCCCCCGGGGCGTACCAGATGAGTATAAGCTGGCTAATCAGATCGCAGCAGGTTGGGAATCTATCTTCCTTCTAATCACCCCAAACAAAAATGTGGATAGAATAAATTACTTACATTACAATGTCCAAAACTTGGAAATTATATTAAACAGGGATTTGTGGCCATGAAGGAACAACTGGCAGCTACCAGTCTGATGGCGTTCCAGAATCGCATAGCGGTGGATATGATCCTTGAAACAGGGGGCGTGTGTGCAATGTTTGGAAAACAATGTTGCACCTTCATACTGAACAACACGTCACCCAGTGGATCTCTCACCAGGGCCATTACTGGCCTGCAAACACTGAACCGCAATATGCAAGAGCATTCTGGAGTAGATACGTCCGCATTGTCAGATTGGTGGGATAAGACCTTTGGAAAATCTAAAGATTTGGCTACATCCTTCGTGGTGACTATAGGCACAATTACCGCTATCCTACCATTGTGTGGGTGATGTAGTATCCCCTGTTTGCGCTCCTTGCTAAGCCGACTTATAACTACTGCAATTGCCCCTACAAATTCTAAAGTACATGAGTTGTATCTTATGGGACGGTTTGGGGAATGCAGTGAGGTCCAGGAGTACGGTAAATCCGAGGACAAATTGGACGAATATAATTATGTTCTTTCTCTTTCAGAACAGCCATGGGAGTAAGGAGTAGGCGGGGAAAAATCACAGTCACCCGACATTACCATTTTGTGATTACTAAGAAATGATTAATAACATACATGTTATAAAAACGGGGGAATGTTGGGTTTATTCTGTATTACTATTATAAATATAGTTGTATTAATTCATTTCTTTGTTAAATCATTCTCTTTCTATTTTCAAAGTGTTTGTAACGAGGCCAGGGCTATTCGGCCAATAACAAGAATGTTGTTCTGTTATTTGACCGTGGACTTCGGGTTTTTCTTTATGTAATTATTATATGATTATGATTATATTATATGATTCTTAGGTCAAGGAAGTTGCATAATTGTTCTAATCTAAATGTTGTTAGGTCTATTCTCCTGTTTTTGTTATTGGTAAAATACTTTGATTGTTATTGTAGTCCAAGATGGTTAGGTTTATGGTTAGGGTTATGGTTATGGTTGGGGGTTAGGGTTATGGTTGGGGTTATGGTTAGGGTTAGGGTTATGGTTATGGTTATGGTTGGGGTTAGGGTTATGGTTAGGGTTATGGTTGGGGCTGGGGTTGGGGTTATGGTTAGGGTTATGGTTACAGTTAGGGAAATGGTTGGGGTTAGGGTTATGGTTGGGGTTATGGTTAGGGTTATGGTTATGGTTGGGGTTATGGTTATGGTTATGGTTATGGTTGGGTTTAGGGTTATGGTTGGGGGTTAGGGTTATGGTTGGGGTTGGGGTTGGGGTTTAGGTTGGGGTTAGGGTTGGGGTTAGGGTTGGGGTTAGGGTTATGGTTGGGGTTATGGTTAGGGTTTTGGTTATGGTTGGGGTTATGGTTATGGTTGGGATTATGGTCGGGGTTACGGGCTGGGTTATGGTTGGGGTTATGGTCGGGGTTACGGGCTGGGTTATGGTTGGGGTTGTGGTCGGGGTTACGGGCTGGGTTATGGTTGGGGTTATGGTCGGGGTTACGGGCTGTCTTATTGTTGGGGTTATGGTTAGTGTTATGGTTGGGGTTATGGTTGGGGTTATGGTTAGGGTTAAGGTTATGGTTGGGGTTATGGTTGGGGTTATAGTTGGGGTTATGGTTGGGGTTATGGTTGGGGTTATGGTTGGGGTTATGGTCGGGGTTTCGGGCTGGGCTATGGTTGGGGTTATGGTTAGGGTTATGGTTATGGTTGGGGTTATGGTTATGGTTATGGTTGGGTTTAGGGTTATGGTTGGGGGTTAGGGTTATGGTTGGGGTTATGGTTGGGGTTATGGTTGGGGTTTAGGTTGGGGTTAGGGTTGGGGTTAGGGTTATGGTTGGGGTTATGGTTAGGGTTTTGGTTATGGTTGGGGTTATGGTTATGGTTGGGATTATGGTCGGGGTTACGGGCTGGGTTATGGTTGGGGTTATGGTCGGGGTTACGGGCTGGGTTATGTTTGGGGTTGTGGTCGGGGTTACGGGCTGGGTTATGGTTGGGGTTATGGTCGGGGTTACGGGCTGTCTTATTGTTGGGGTTATGGTTAGTGTTATGGTTGGGGTTATGGTTGGGGTTATGGTTAGGGTTACGGTTATGGTTGGGGTTATGGTTGGGGTTATAGTTGGGGTTATGGTTGGGGTTATGGTTGGGGTTATGGTTGGGGTTATGGTTGGGGTTATGGTCGGGGTTTCGGGCTGGGCTATGGTTGGGGTTATGGTTGGTGCTATGGTTATTGTTAGGGGTTGGGGTTACGGTTGGTGTCATGGTTATTGTTAGGGGTTTGGGTTATGTTTAGGGTTATTGTTAGGGGTTGGGGTTATGGTTAGGGGTTAGGGTTATTGTTAGGGGTTAGGGTTATTGTTAGGGGTTCGGGTTATTGTTAGGGGTTAGGGTTATTGTTAGGGGTTAATATTTGGGTTAGGGTTATTGAGTGCATTTCCCCCGGGGAGGGAAGCTGGAGAATGAAAAAAAAGAATAAAAAATAAGAACATTTTCCCTATGTGTTACACCTGAAAAGTGCTCATTTTCGCCGTCTTGCGGACACATTTAAGTACTGCAATCTACTTGAGTAACAGTCAAAAACTCACGCAAGCAGTCCTTTGAAATAAAAGATTAACATTGGAATAGCCATATCCAAACAGATCAACCCCTCCGGCTTGACTCCTGGAACCTTGTTGGACAGGGCGGTCCGATCGGCCCCTGAATCCACCAGGAACCAAACTGGTGTGCGGTGAGGCCCTACCAAGAGTTGTACTCGGGGTTGGTTGTCCAAAGATCGGGAGTATGCGGCATAGACTGCAAAGTCCATAGCTGGGAAGGGGAGGGGTTCCTTGTTACCTAGGTTAATTTCTTCTTCGTCCTCGTTTTCCTCGTCCTCCCATCCCCTCATAGATGGTTCGAGGGAGTCCTCTTGGGCGGACTTCTGGCGTCATTGTGGTTCATCGTATTGGGGTTCCCTGTCCTCCCGTTGTCTCTGTGGTCCTGAGTAATAGAATCCAAACTGTCTCTTTAGGTGAGACTCTGGACAGTCTCGGGCCCAGTGTCCTTTCTGGTGACAGTTGTAGCATCGTCTACCAATTCGATCACGGGTTTACTGGTCAATGTTGCGGGTTTCTGAGGCATTTCTCAGGGATCTGTATCCTCGACAAACATGGTGGTGGCTTGAAGCACCTCGGTTATCATTTGTGCGCTGGCGGTCACCTGGGCCCTTTCCTTCTTGGAGCGAATGTTCTCCTCTGCGTGGCTTGCCCATTGGAGTAGGTCAGCGGATGAGGCAGTCTTGTAGGTGACAAAGTGTTTTCTGATGAATCCGGAAATGGGAACTTGGAGTCCTTCGATAAACCATTGTTTCAACTGGACTCGGAATGGGCCATTTTCATCGCCGTCTTCCATCAGGCGGCTGTTGGACTTGACACAGCTTTCTAATCTGGCATAGTAATCATTTGTACTCTCGCCCTCTTTCTGCGTACATGTCCTTATTCTTTGGTTGTCGGGGGATCTCTGGAACATTGCCACTGCTCTTCCTAGTAGCCTTTCTATTTCTCCGTTTAGGGCTTGGGAGTCGGAGGCTAATACGTTTCCCCCTGCATCACGTTCTGTGAATCTCTCTCTGACTCTGCCAAATCTATGTTTCAGAGAGTTCTTTAAGGCTTTCTCCACTTAAGCTCCATCTAGGTGATTGGATGCCACTAACTAACGGAAGTTTCAGGCCCATTGTTCCGCATTTTCTTCCACATCCCCTAGTCCCTTGCATGCTTCCAGGCATTCTGCCTCGGTCCAGGGTCGGTAGACCAATAGGGTGGGTGGTTGTTGTTTTTCCCCCCACCTTGGAGTCGCCACAGCCATCATTGGGTAGGTTTCGACATTTATTTTTTTCTGCCGCCATCGTTTGTGAAGGGGGCTAACAAAACCCCAACCCCTCTTCCTCTTCCGTTCCAATATTCTCCAGAGTTTTGAGGTCGGTAGGAGTTGCCGGATCTGGTGTGGCCTTGTGACAAAATGGTGTCGTCAGCGCGCGGGGCGGAGGTATCATATTTTGGGGGGGGGGGGCGTACCAATCCTACGAGGGAGGGGTAGATAAGAGCGGTGGGTGGCGCCGCTGGAGGAAGAGAGTTGGGCAATCTTTCAGCAGCGTGGGCGTTTTCTGGTTGTGATGGTCTCCGATGGACTTTGGTTTCTTCTTCCGGGCTGATTTTCATGGTGGTGATGAGACCTTGTTTACGCTCGTTCTTCTTTTTCTTCTTTTTTTCGATGTCGTGTAGACGTTTCACTCACTGTTCTTTCCATATTTTCAACACCAACAACTTTTTCTCCACTTCCTCTCGTTTCTTTTCCTGTCTCTCTCTTTCCTTTAACAATTTCCTTTCTGAGCTCATCAAACTTTCCATATCCTTCAAATTGGGACAGAAACCATGTTTCTTCACCCATCTTGGCAGATACAGGCAACTTCCCATACAATGCATTTGCATATATTTCACATCCGGTAACTCTCCGATTTTTATTTTGCAGTCTGACAATAAACCCACCCCTTTTGTTGCTTTCTGACCCATATTAATCACTTACTTAATAGTTTAAACAACAATTATTTTCTAAATTACCCAAAATTGATCTCTACTTTGTGTTTCACCCAATATCTCTGAATACACAAAGACCAAAAGTCTTAGTTGAGTCCCTGGCTCAATTAACAGACCAAGACTATAAAGCCCTTGCTTATTCTTGTTCTACTTTCATTGGTCCCGGACCCAAAAACTATTACGTTCTGTGCAAGGTGGTCCCAGACCATAAACTGTTATTACTACCGCAGTGATAATACTTATTCAAATTATTACACTTCACAGAGACAGAAATCAAAGGGTGAACTCACAATCTTTCTCGTTCCGAACCTGCTCCAGTTCAGGAGACCCGTCACCAGATCACCGCAGCGGCGACAGAACAGCTGTCGGGTTGATCCTTTCAATGGAGGTTGCTATCGTCTTGCTCCGTCGTCACTCCGGCAATTGTTGGCTGTTGGGTCTCGGGTTTTCGGCACCATAGTATGTTAGGTCTGAAACTACAACTTCAGGAGCAGGCTAAGAAACAGTGAGATCAATTTAAATAGAAAATAGGTTTATTACCAGACTGCAAAGTGGACAGTGAGAGTTCCTACAGTAGGGTCCTGTTCAACGCGATGTTCCTGCAACTCTAGTCGAATGACCAGTGTGTGTGACTTAAATACAGGAAAAACTGACAGTTGTCACTAGGACTTTGGACAGATACATTTCAGTCATTTGCAGGGCAAAAAGTAATTGATCAGTGTCGGACAGTTGAGTATTTGTGCTGACATGTCACCCCAATCACAAGACTAAGATTGATTATTCAGTCAGACAATTGGGTGTTTATGCTGACATGTCAGTCATAAGGATGACTACGATGCTGTTATACTTACAAAAACTTATACAATATGAACAAGCATTTGCAAAGATACTTTGTCAAATCTTACATGTTCCCCTGCTGCCAAACAAACTGTCAGAGACACATAGTTATTGTGTATATAGTGTAAAATTGTCCACTTCAAGTAAGTTATCCATTTGGCATCATTCTCATGGCTAGAAATTAAGTTATAATGAAAACTATCATACTTGGCCAAAACGTGATTTTCAGGGCATGAAAAGCATATAAAGGCAATAAAAACTGAAAAGTTCCCCGGCTACCAAACAAACTGTTAGGGACACATGGTTACTGTGTATATAGTGTAAAATCGTCCAATTCATGTAAGTTTTTTATTTGGCATAATTCTAAGTGATAAAAAATTAGGTTACAATAAAAACTATCATACTTGGCCAAAACGTGATTTTCAGGCCATGAAAAGCACATTAAGGCAATAAAAACTGAAACGTTCCCCTGCTGCCAAACACATTGTCAGAAACACATAGTTCCTGTGTATATAGTGTAGACTCGTCCAATTCAAGTAAGTCTTTCATTGGCATCATTCTAAGTGATTCTGGAGCTATTTCCCACCAAAAACAGTGTCCAAAACAGGCATTTTGCGATTAAAATAGTGGTTGTATTAGAACCAGGCCCAGTCGGTTCTGGTTGGTGTTTTTACCCAGAAATTGTGTCCAATGATGATTAGGAGGTATTTTTGATTATTCTGTATAAAAATAATCATCTAGGGATGTTCAGAAGTTCTGTTATGCCCGAATCAGTGACCTCAATTTGGGCACTTTATTTACAAGTGGTGGTTTAGAACCAGGCCCAGTCGGTTCTGGTTGGTGCTTTTACCCTGAAATAGTATCCATTGTGTGGGTAGATGTATTTTCACTGTTTTTTTTTTTAAAATAAAGATCCAGGACGGTTTTGGGGCTATTTCCCACCATAAATAGTGTCCAAAACATGCATTTTGCTATATGTTGCACCCCTGAATTCCGGGCAATGTATTTGCCTTTAAAAGACAGGGGGAAATAATCAGACAGGTCCAGTTGTTGTTACTTCAAGCAAACCTTTAGTGATATCTCAAATCAATTCACACAAAAACACAATATACAATAACACCAAAATATATACATATAAATATATTAACACCTAAATATATACATCTAAATATATTAACAACCCGTTATAAACCAAAACAATGTACTTGTTGCATAAACGGTCATAACTTCTGACTATGGTAAATTGTCACTTCTTGTTTTGCAACTTAGCAAAGTCCTCAACTAGTTAGCAGGGCAAGCAAAGGAATCTCAATAGCATAGCTTAGCTTCAGTGCTACGATCGTCATACACACATACACATCACAATGCTAACGCTAATGGTGGCTTAGGGTACATTGCTAACGCCACTACCCGTGCTCTACTCGAGGCTTGTGAAATCTCAATAACATATCTTCCTTTACTACGGCCGTCATATACTGCGCACTATCATTCTAACGCTATAATGGCGGCCGAAGGTAGCTTGCTATAGACCAGTGATTTTCAAACTTTTTTGGCCACCGCCCCCTTCACCGCCGGGCCAAAATGCCAACGCCCCCCTCTTTACCCCTTTCCAACGAACGCTAGAACGACTATATTGCTAAATGTCACAAGAATTGGTTGATTCTTCAATCACAAACAGTTTGAAGACTAAAAAAAACAATTTTAATAAACAAAAATGGTTATCATTTATTCTTCACCTCGAATCATAAAAATTGATAGCTGATGGATTAAGCCGGTCGCTGTGCGCATACGTCTGTGGTTAAGCGTTGCCGGCGCGCTATTGTGTGCTCCTCTGCGGCTGACTGGATGGTGGTGGTTTCCCCAGTCGCCTGCATCGACGATAAACTCGCGACAATTAGTGATATACGGTATATGCGCGCTGCTCGTGAGCGCTCGAGCAGACAACGTTTCTTGTTTCAATAAAGCTTGTTTTTTTGTCGACTTTTTATTACAGACAATCAATTTTTCCGGTCTTTCTACAAACACCAACGTCACATTTTACTGTAATTGCTCCATCGCCCCCTTCACTATTTCAACGCCCCCCATTCGCCTGTTTATTCGTCAGCGCCCCCCTGAAAGTTCACACCACCCCCCGGGGGGCGGTACCGCCCACTTTGAAAACCACTGCTATAGACTATACACCCGAGACTCGCACATTCACGCACAAACATAAAACGTAAACAAACATTACTGGACATTATGTTCTCTCTCAAATGCTAACTATTGTCTCTTGCAAACACCACACTCAATCGGTCATCAAAACAAAACAAAATACCTTTAAAAGACAGGGCGGAAAAATCAGACAGGTCCAGTTGTTTACTTCAAGCAAACCTTTAGTGATATGCCTGAAAACCCCCTCTGCTTTTAACTACACCCCGCTTCATGACCCCCACGCATCATCTGCATGTTTCCCGCATGCCCGCTGCATGATACCTGCGTAATTACCACGTGATAGCTACGTGAGTCCATTTTTACACAAAAACTCGAATACCCCTCTATACCCTTGCTATTTGGCTGGAGGCATCAATAATCGAAAAATGATAAACCCCCAACCCCAAAACCATTTTTACATAACACATGCACTCATTTATAACTTAACTCACTTTACCCTGTCACATATACAAAATAGTGGTTGCATTATAACAGGGTCCAGTCGGATGATGATGGGGATGTAGACTTGACTATTCTGTATAGACATAATCATCTTGCGATGTTCAGAAGTTCTGTTATGCCCGAATGAATTACTTACGTTTGGTCACTTTATTTACAAGTGGTGGTTTAGAACCAGGCCCAGTCGGTTCTGGTTGGTGCGTTTACCCACAATTAGTGTCGATCGTGTGGATGGATGTATTTTCACTATTCTCTGTAAGAATAAAGATCCAGGGATCTTCTGGGACTATTTCCCACCATAAATACTGTCAAAAACATGCATTTTGCGACAAAAATAGTAGTTGTATTAGAACCAGGCCCAGTCTGTTCTGGTTTGTGTATATACCTGTTACTTGTGTCCAAAGGGAATGGGGTTGTATTTTTGACTATTCTGTATAAAAATAATCATCTAGGGATGTTCAGAAGTTATTTTATGCCCGAATCAATGACCTCCATTTGGGATCTTTATTTTGCATGGTGGTTGTATTAGAACCAAGCCCAGTCGGCTCAAGTTAGTGCTTTTACCCAGAGTTAGTGTTGATTGTGTAGGTGGATGTATTTTCACTATTCTGTCTAAAAATAAAGATCCAGGATGGTTCTAGGACTATTTCCCACCATAAATAGTATCCAAAACATGTGATTGTGGTTGTGTGACAGACTAAACTGTGTAAGTTATTAATAATAGGGGGTGACATGCTAAAGTGTTTAATTTATAAATGATTGCATGTGTGATTGTTGGGTTTATTCTGTATTACTATTTTTCATATATGTGTAGTAAATCATTTCTTTGTTAAATCATTCTTTCTATTGTTCGGAAAGTGACTTCTTCTCCAAGGATTGTTTATCCTACATCTCACCCAGTATCGGGCTCCGAGGAGGCAGCAAGGACTCGGGATATCTGCCACTTCCATAACACTCGTATAGTGTGCATACCTTGTGACGCATTTCGGGCTTCTTTGTGTAATTGTTATATTATTGTTTGGTCAAATGAAGTTGTGATTGTTTTAATCCAAATGAGGGTTAGTTTTAGTTTCCTTTTCTGTTATTGTGAAAATACCTTGATTGTTATTATAGCTACAGATGTTGTTTTTGCTAACGCATGTTGAATTAATCAACAATCTTGTAATTGTTTTGATTTATGGCCTTAAAGCCGTACGCGAATTACCGTTCGAGAAGATACGTGAAGACAAGGGGCTTTGCTGTATCTTCCCTTAAGGTTCTTATCCATGATGCAATCTATTTAATTAAATGTCAATAATTGAATAACATGTCTGCCTGCAGTGATTGATAATTACATCAGAAGGGTAATTATTCATGAACCTATCAGTGATGTAAAACTATTTTTGAGATTGGATGTTTATCAGTCTTTGATTATTGATGCCTCTAGGCAAATAGCAAGAGTATGTATCGGTATTTGATTTTTTATGTCTGGGTACATAAGGTTTGAAGCGCGGGGAATGTTCATTTATTACAGTAAAGGTTGCCTTGAAGATAACAACAACCGGCCTTTATGATTATTTTTCCCTGTGTTTAAGCAATACGTATGCAAATGCAGGGTGCAACATTTGGAGGCACCGCTGGGATTGCTGCTTAGATGACCAGTGTCCACGACCTGTTCACTGAATTCTGAGCCAGCTAAATCCAAACACTACAAACCAGGAAGAAAGCAGGTAGGAGAGGTGTTGCTGTGAAGAAGAACTTTAAGTTGGCAGTTGAGTACTCGTCATCTGAGGCCAAGCGGAGATCATTAAAGAGACGGTAAAGACGGCCCAGTTCAGAAATCACTCCTGCACAGTCAACCGAACTTCTACAGCGTCGACAAAATCGAGCAGTTACACGAACAGGTGGTAGGAACGTTGAATGACCTGACCGAAAATTACTTGCTAGAAATATGTGATTTTCTTAACATATTAAGAAGTGTTAATCGCAAATCGTGTATATCATTGTGGGCTCACATTGTGGAGCACCTAGAAAGAGAAGAACTAGAATATGAAGAGGATGAAGACATATCTGAATTGTTGAAACTGAAAGACAAAATATCTGATATGAGACATGAAGGCAAAATAGATGAAAAGGAAAGACCAGGATCAAGATGGGAAGAGACTCCAACAACTTTGCCCCAGCTACCAGCCGCTGCGGACCCTCAAAGGGGTGTGTCTCCCCAGCACCAGCCGAGCACCAGGCGAGACAAAGACCAGGAACCTTCCCGAGGTGTCCCGCGAAGGGCTTTCTGCATGGAGGAGCCCTACAAATCCCAATCAACACACCCAGTACCGCGCCGTGGGAGGCGCCCCTTTTTCCTTACCGGAGCCGCATCGCCCGTCCTGCATCTCCGGTCCCTTCTCCTTAGGGCGGGCGACATCGAGAGCAACCCGGGACCCAAATGCCTCTGGTGTGCCACCGCCATACACTGCGACCACACTCCGATCACCTGTACCACTTGTCGACGGGGGTTCCACAGGAGCTGCTCCGGCCTGTCCCGATATTCAATGGACATAAAAGGCTTCGTCTGCAGAATCTGCTTGGGCTCTTCTCCGCCCACACGGGTGGCACGGGCTAGTCGTAGCGTCCCCACTTCATCCATATCTACCACCCCGTCATCTCTTGCCCCCAACCCTACATCATCCATACCCCCCACTAGCCCACCGGCGAGGAACAATTGCTTCATCTGCGAGCGTCTCATCAGGTCCAACAACGCTCCCCTCCCGTGTGTATCCTGCCCAAACTGGGCACACCGCTCCTGCACCCGTATCAGCCGCTATGAGCCATCCCCCACCTGGACATGCACAAACTGCAATGCGTCCCAAATCATACCCCGTGCCCAACCTCAGGCAACAACGACCCCTGTGCCCCCCATAATTGCCTACCAGCCCCCACCAAATAACCTCTGTCCCATATGCACACGTCGACTACCCAGCCGGTGCGCCCTTTTCTGCAGCTCCTGTAAGAGAGGCTTCCACGTCACCTGCGCCCTTGAAACCAAAACAGCAGTTGACAGAATGAGGCGATCAAACTCCTGGCGGTGCTCAACCTGCATCCAACCACATATCACACACACAGACAATATCTGTGATAACAGAAAGGCCCAACTCCCCCCCTGCTCTCAACCCCACCTAACCATTGTGCAGTGGAACTGCGACTCGCTTGCAGGAAAAATCACCGAACTAAGCGCCCTAGCAAGAAGACTGAAATATGATGTCCTCCTGCTACAAGAAACAAAACTGGGCTTAGAGGATCCCACCCTGTCCATCCCTGGCTACGACGCTGTCCGACAGGACCGGGCCTTCAGTGGAACGAAAAACCATCGTGGGGGTGGTCTACTCACATTCGTCCGTCAAGGCATCCCGTATTCTCTGGCACCGCCAGTCAACTCGGGCCCGGCGGAAATACACCGCATCCTCATTCCCACTGCAAGAAGATCACAGCTCTCACTCACAAACTTTTATATCCCCCCAGTTACATCCTCTTTTGCGGGCCCGCCGAACAGCCACACAACATGGCTACCGTGTCTATCCACAAGTCAAGGACTTATCTGCGGAGACTTCAACGCCCACCACCCTGCCTGGGACGACTTAGTACAAACTGACCCCAGGGGGCAAGCCATCTACGACTGGCTTGAAGATCAAGGCAGAAATCTCCTAAATGACGGCACACCCACGCGAGTATCCCGACACCTGGATCGAAGCGGCATGAGCACCCCAGACCTAACATTGGCAGACCCATCCACAGCAGAAGCCTGCGTCTGGACCCCCATCGCCGAACTCTCCTCAGACCACTTTCCAATTCTGGTCAAGTGGAAAGAGGAGGTCAAGACAGAGGCAGAAAAGCGAAGAGTGGCTCCAAACTTTAAGAAAGGGGATTGGAGGAAATATAGGAGGGCTGTCATCCGAGAGATCCCTGGTGCTGAGCTGCCTACAGAACCGAAGATGCTTCTCCAGGTATTCACCGATATCCTCCAAAGGGCGATGGCAGAAGCCGTCCCCAAAAAAGTTTTTCGTCCCAACAACATCCCATGGATGAATGACGCACTAAAACAACTAATAAAGGAGAGGAATCGATTAAGACGAAACCTGAATGCGGCTACCCAAACCCAATACCTGCAACTGTGCAGAGAGGTAGCAGAGAAGACATCTGAGGCGAAACGCGTGGCTTGGCATCTCCACCTCCAAAAAATCTCGGAAACCAGGGACTCCAAACAAGCATGGGCGGTGGTCAAATCCCTGACGAGACCACAATCGAGCAAAGGCAGCAAGATGCTCATCTATAACGATCGTGAGTACGCATCTGACAAGGCCAAGGCAACTGCTTTCGTCATTGAGTACGCAAAGGTGAGTGGGCGCAAGAGTGATAAGTCGAGTAGGAGGACCGTACGAGAGCTTCGAAGAGATGCTCATAGACTACAGGGTTCCCCTCGGCAATCACCCGAGTGTCCATTTTCCGAAGATGAACTCCGCCGAGCTCTCAACCAACTGAGACCAGGCAAAGCTGCTGGCTCAGATGGAATCGCCCCAGAGATGCTGAAGTACCTCCCCCCTGAAGCACACCCTATTCTGCTCCAGATCCTCAACATCAGCTGGACCACCCAATGGTGTCCCCAACCCTGGCGCTCGGCGGAGATCATCCCGATCCACAAAAAAGGCAAGGACCCTCAATTAGTCGGAAGTTACCGCCCAATCGCCCTTACATCCACCATTAGCGAGACCCTGGAAAGACTCATAGTAAACCGCCTGTCCAACTGGCTGGAGGAGAAGGGCATTCTTAGCCCGTGGCAGGCGGGTTTCCGTAAGGGCCGCTCCACCACCGACCAATGCCAACGGCTGTCCCAATTCGTCATGGATGGGTTCCAGTCTAAGCAGCGTCATCGCTCCATTGATGCGTTCTTCGACTTTAGCAAAGCGTACGACAAGGTGTGGTGTGCCAACCTACTCCAGAAGATGCTGGCGATCGGTGTTCCTCTTCGGTATGTTGAGTGGATCAAAACCTGGTTCACTAACCGAACGGCACGCGTGAGGGTCAACGGTACTACAGGACGCTGCCGCACGTTCAAGGAAGGCCTTCCCCAAGGATCGGTGTTATCACCGCTTCTCTTCACCATCTACATCAACGACCTGCTTAACTCCTTTGAGTCTACCACCCTCGTCTCCGGCTACACTGATGACTTGGCGCTGGTCTGTAGCGGTCGTAACAAAGAAGAAGTGGCGACGAGATTAGAATCCAAGGCCGCCAAAGTCCACCAATGGTCTGCGAATAACCACCTCACCCTCAATACGTCCAAGTCGGAGGTAGCCTTTTTTACAATGGACGCTCCCGAATCCTCATGGTGCCCAAACATCGCCGTCGGGGGTGCCAGACTCAAGCTCAACCCAACCCCTACCTTCCTAGGGGTCCGATATGACCGCCGTCTCACATTCAACGAACACATACGGCACTTGAGTCAAGTCATGAGGCAACGCACCAACATATTGCGACAACTGACGGGGACGTCTTGGGGATGGCGACCTATGGACATGCGGACGATCTACATCGCAACCATCAGATCGCTCGCAGAATATGCAGCTCCTGCGTGGGCACCATGGGCCTCGTCAACCAACATCCAGAAGCTAGAGAGGGCACAGTCGGACGCGGCACGGACCATTATGGGTCAACTACGCACAACTCCCATTGATGCCGTCCTCCACGAGGCCCAGCTCCCACCTCTATCCAACCGCCTAAGACTAGCCAGCCTGAAAAAGGCGGACGACTGGTCCCACCTCCCTCTCCCCCCAACGATGACAGGAGAGTGTTCTTCGAAACACCCTGCCCTAATCGCCTTAAGAGGGGTGACTGGCGAACTCTTACCACCCCTACACTCACCAATCTCAACCTCATCCCGGCAGGCGCGGAGACAGTACACAACCCTAATATCTCGTGGCCACCGCCCCTCCCTCCACCTATTCATTTTACACCCATACAAAAATCCTCATCCCCCACCCAACAGTTAGACGCAGCCACCAAAACTATTGCGGCACTAGATAAAACGGACTTATACATCTACACTGACGGCTCCACCCACAACGGTACGGAGAATGGAGGAGCAGGAGTAGCAGTCTTCCGAGGCGACGCCCTGATCCACTCCTGCCACGCACCAACGTGGTCCCTTAGCAGCTCTTACCAAGCCGAAAAGACTGCACTGAACGCAGCCATTGACTGGCTCGGGCAGAATGACAACTGGACCTCGGCCTCCGTCATCACGGATTGCAAGTCTCTCCTCCTAGCCCTCAATAACCTGTACAACCTTGACCCCCCCCCCCCCACCATTGCCCTAAACTCCAAATTTGCGGCCCTTCCCCCATCCAAAAAGATCCAGCTAATCTGGGTCCCTGGTCACTGCAATCTCACAGGCAATGATATAGCAGATGAACAGGCGAAACTTGGTTCCACCCCCAACCAACGGCTCCGCTAGAACAACAAACACGCCTAGCTATTATTCACAGGAGCTGCAAACCCCCCTCACCAACCCATCCCCGCGTCATCTCCCTCACATCCTCCCGTCCCAATCCGGAGGAAGAGTCCCAGCTATCCAAGAAAGACCTTCATTACCTTATTCGATTCCGGTCCGGCCACCATCCCTCCCTCCGAAGATGGAAACATTTGACGGGGAAGTGCGAAAACGATCGGTGCCGTCTCTGCGGTGAAGAAGAAGATTCGGCTGAGCATCTCTGGCTGCGGTGCCCACCACTTCAGAATGCCCGTTACCACCGCCGGCTGGGACTCTCCTTCGGAGAACTACGGAGCCTCCCACACGCGAGTCTAGCGCTTCTGAGGATTATCCTCAGGCGCCTTGGGTGACTCAACAAGAACAACAACAGCACCAGCCAAGCCCATACTGGCGCAAAGATTTCAAAATTGCCGGTCAAATAGGTGAACCAGGCCAGAAGGACAAGCTGACATTCTCCAGCCTGGTTCATCAAGTTGAAAATGGATTGAGTAGAGGTTACCAGGAGGTAGATATCATAGGTGCAGTTATTAGAGCTATCTCCCCCAGTCTACAGTTACGAAATTATTTGGAAGAAAAATCTAACCTCACTCTTTCCACACTCAAGTGCATCCTCCGTGCTCATTTTCAGGAGAGGAATGCAACCGACCTTTATAACCAGTTAACTTCTGAAGTACAGCAGATCAGAGAGACTCCTCAAAGTTTTTTAATGCGAGTCTTGGGCCTTAGGCAGAAAGTTTTGTTTGCATCCCGAGAAGCAAAATCAGGACTCCAGTACGTCCCAAGTTTAGTCCAGCGTATATGTTTGCACACAATACTTACTGGGCTTCAGAGTGACAATGTCCGGATAGATATGCAGCCTCTCTTGCTGGACTGTATAACTTCAGATGAGCTGTTACTAGAGTGGTTAAATGTAGCTTGTGCTAATGAAACGGAAAGGAGAAATAAAAAGTAGTTTAGCACCCCACAGACAGCGAGACAAGTTAACCAGGTACAGTCAGAATGTCTGCGACCTATTAATCGGCCTGTCGAAGAAAAATCTAAAATGTCCCCTGAAGTACAAGCGGAGCTGACTGAACTGAAGACAAGTGTTGCATCTCTAAAGATCTCGGTGGCGAGATAGCTCAGCTTAAAGAGACACTACAGTAGGCTATGTTTTAGGCTCATTCCTACCTCCCACTTTCAGTTGGGGGAAGAGTTAGGGAGCCTCAGCCACCTTCTGCGAGAAAAAAATAACTACAGCAAGCCCCCAGCACCCAACTGGAACACTAGCCGCCCTGCCAATGTCCCAAGGGGGTGTTTAGCTTGTCACCGAGAAGGGCGAGATGTGTAGTGCACACATGTTATCGCTGTGGGAGTGGAGAACATTTCCAAGCTGGATGTAAAATCCAAAGAATCTGACCAGCAGAGCTAACTGAGGATAGGGAAAGTGTGGTTCGTGTGCTTTGTGGCACACCCAACCTACTGTCTATCGTCGATCCTTCCATTATGCAACAGCAGCAAGTAGGAACTTAGCAAAACCTTGCCGATTCAAAGGAAAAGTTCAGACAACTTGGACAAGAGCTAGAAGAGAGGAATTAACAACTGCTGGACCTCAGACACGAGAAGGAAAACATGGAGGAAGAAATAAGGAGGCTTAAAATAGTGGTTTTATTAGAACCATGTATATTTACCCGGAAATTATGTCCAATGATGATAGGGATGTATTTTTGACTATTCTGTATAAAATAATCATCTAGAAATGTTCAGAAGTTCTGTTATGCCCGAATCAATGACTTCCATTTGGGCACTTTATTTACAAGTGGTGGTTTAGAACATGGCCCAGTCGGTTCTGGTTTGTGCTTTTACCCAGAATTTGTGTCGTTTGTGTGGGTGGATGTATTTTCACTATTCTGTGTAAAAATAATTATCCAGTACGATTATGGAGCTATTTTCCCACCATAAACAGTGTCCAAAACATGCATTTTGCGATTAAAATAGTGATTGTATTAAAACCAGGCCCAGTCGGTTCTGGTTGGTGTATTTACCCAAACTTGTGACCAATGATGATGGGGATGTATTATTGACTATTCTGTATAAAAATAATCACCTGGGGATGTTCAAAAGTTCTGTTATGCCCGAATCAATGACCTTCCTTTGGGCACTTTATTTAAAAGTGGTGGTTTGGAACCAGGCCCAGTCGGTTCTGGCGGGTGCTTTTACCCAGAATTTGTGTCGATTTTGTGGGTGGATGTATTTACACTATTCTCTGTAAGAATAAAGATCCAAGAATGTTCTGAGACTATTTCCCACCATAAATAGTGTCAAAAACATGCATTTTGCGATTAAAATAGTCGTATTAGAACCAGACCCAGTCGGTTCTGGTTGTGTGTATATACCCGGAACTTGTGTCCAATGATGATAGGGATGTAATTTTGACTATTCTGTATAAAAATAATCCTCTAGGGATGTTCAGAAGTTCTGTTAGTTCTGTTACGCCTGAATCAATGGCCTCCATTTGAGCACTCTATTTACAAGTGGTGGTTTAGAACCACCCCCAGTCGTTTCTGGTTGGTGCTTTTACCCAGAATTTGTGTCGATTGTGTGGGTGGATATATTTTCACTATTCAGTGTAAAAAAATTATGATCCAGTAGGGTTATGGAGCTATTTCCCACCATAAGTATTGTCCAAAACATGCATTTTGCGATAAAACTGGTGGTTGCATTATAACTGGGTCCAGTCAGTTCTGGCTGCTGTTTGTATCCGAAACTTGTGTCCAATGATGATGGGGATGTATATTTCACTATTCCGTATAAAAATAATCATCCAGGGATGTGCTGAGGCTGTTTTTATACAAGAATCAATGACCTCCGTTTGGGCACTTTATTTACAAGTGAGTGGTGGTTTAGAACCAGGCCCAGTCGGTTCTGGTTGGTGCTTTTACCCAGAATTTGTATCAATTGTGTGGGTGGATGTATTTCAACTATCCTCTTTAAAAATAATGATCCAGGAGGTTTCTGGAGCTATTTCTCACCATAAATAGTGTCAAAAACATGAACTTCGCGATAAAAATACTGGTTGCGTTATAACTGGGTCCATTCGGTTCTTGTGGCTGTTTGTATCCGAAACCTAATGTTTGGGGTGTATATTTCACTATTCTGTATAAAAATAATCATCAAGGGATGTGCAGGGTTTTTTATACAAGAATCAATGACCTCCATTTGGGCACTTTATTTACAAGTTATTTACCCAGTGGCGCTTTTTCCCAGAATTTGAGTGAATTGTGTGGGTGGATGTATATGCACTATTCTCTGTAAAAATAATGATCCAGGAAGGTTGTGGAGCTATTTCCCACCATAAACTGTGTCCAAAAACAGGCATTTTGCGATAAAAATGGTGGTTGTATTAGAATCAAGCCTAGTCAGTTCTGGCTGGTGGATTTACCTGGAACTTGTGTCCAAAGACGATAATAGGGATGTATTTTTGACTATTCGGGATAAAAATAATCATCTAGGGATGTTCAGAAGTTCTGTTATGCCCGAATCTAGGACCTCCATTTGGGCACATTTTTTACATGTGTTGGTTTAGAACAGTGCTTCTCAATTATTTTCTGTTAGGCCCCCCCCCTAGCAAGAAGAAAAATATTCACCCCCCCCCCCCCACTTCCCACCGTGACTATAAATAAAATCATTTTATAAAATTGTTATAAGTACAACATGTTATCCTTATTAACATTAAAGAAAATGGAAAAAAAGAAAGAAATATAGTCAAACTTACAAAGAATACCTTTATTAAATCTTGTTTTAAGTCTGTAACAGAAAAGATTTTAAGTGCATCAATGCCTGAAATAAAAAAATAAATGAGAGCGCCACTGCCAGCTACTGTAGTGGATGCGCAATTACACTTTATACTAGTATGGCCAAATAAAATCCTGTTCCCCAGGGTTACACGCCCCCCCCCCCCCCAGGTATCGCACCACGCCCCCCGCCCCCCCTCGCCCCCCACGGGGGCGCGCCCCACTATTTGAGAAGCACTGGTTTAGAACCAGGCCCAGTCGGTTCTGGTTGGTGCTTTTACCCAGAGTTAGTGTCAATTGTGTGGGTGTATGTATTTTTTACCATTTTGTGTAAAAATAAAGATCCAGAGATGTTCCGGGACTATTTCCCACCATAAAGGTGTCAAAACATGCATTTTGCAAAAAAAATAGTGGTTGTATTAGAACCAGGCCCAGTGGGTTCTGGTGTGTGAATATACCCAGAACTTGTGTATAATGATGATAGGGATGTATTTTTGACTATTCAGTATAAAAATAATAATCTAGGGATGTTCAGAATGTTCTGTTATGCCCGAATCAATGACCTTCCTTTGGGCACTTTATTTACAAGTGGTGGTTTAGAAAGAGGCCAAGTCGGTTCTGGTTGGTGCTTTTACCCAGAATTTGTGTCGATTGTGTGGGTGGATGTATGTTGGGTTTATTCTGTATTACTATTATGCATATATGTGTAGTAAATCATTTCTTTGTTAAATCATTCTTCCTATTGATCAAGAGTGCTCAGGGTCATAACCAGTCATCTAGTTCTTATCCAAGGATTGTTTATCCGACAACTCACCCAGTATCGGGCTCCGGGGCAGCAAGGACTCGGGATATCTGCCATTTCCATAACACTCGTATAGTGTGCATACCTCGTGACGCACTCCTGGCTTCTTTATGTAATTGTTATATGGTTGTTAGGTCAAATGAAGGTGTGATTAATTTAATCCAAATGAGGGTTGGTTTTAGTTGTTAAAATACCTTGATCGTTATTTTAGTTACACATGTTGTTTTGATTTATGGCCTTAAAAGCCGTAAGCGAATTACTGTTCGGGAGGATACTTTGAAGACAAGGGGGAAGTCTTGTATCTGTATCTTCCCTTAAGGTCCTTATCCATGATGCAATCTATTTATTTAAATGTCAATAATTAAATAAGATATCTGCCTGCTGTGATTGATAATTACATCGGATTGGAAATTATTTATGAATCTATCAATGTATTTTCACTATTATGTGTAAAAATAATGATCCGGGGTGGTTCTGGAGCACCATGCACCATGAACAGTGTCCAAAACATGCATTTTGCGATAAAAAATAGTTGTTGCATTATAACTGGGTCCAGTCGGTTCTGGTTGATGTATTTACCCAGAACTTGTGTCCAATGATGATGGGGATGTATATTTCACTTATCTGTATAAAAATAATCATCCAGGGATGTTCTGGGGCTTCTTAGAAAAAGACTCAATTACCTCCATTTGGGCACTTCATTTTGCATGGTGGTTGTATTAGAGTCAGGCCACTCGCTTCTGGTTAGTGTTTTTACCCATAATTAGTGTCGATTGTGTGGGTGTATTCTGTGTAAAAATAATGATCCAGAATGGTCTGGAGCTATTTCCCACCATAAACAGTGTCCAAAACAGGCATTTTGCGATTAGAATATTGGTTACATTAGAACCAGGCCCACTCAGTTCTGGATGGCGTATTTACCCAGGACATGTGTCCAATGATGATAGGGATGTGTTTTTGACTATTGTGTTTAAAATTAATCATCTAGGATGTGGAGTAGACCTGCCAACTGGCTTAATAATTGTTTGTTCATGTCGAGGCATGTGGCCAAACTGGTTTTAGAAGTGTTTGTTAAGACAGTGGGATGTAGGATAGGCCAACCAGCTGGCCTTGCAAGTGTTTGTTCGCACCACGGATTGTATGATAGCTAACTAGCTGGACTTGCAATTGTTTGTTCGCCTTATGAAGTGTAACATAGGCTGGCTAACAGGTTTTGCAATTGTTTCTATTATAGGGATGTTCAGAAGTTTGCTCTGCCCGAATCAATGGCCTCCATTTGGGCACTTTATTTAAGAGTGGTGGTTTAGAACGAGTCCCAGTCAGTTAGGGTTGGTGCTTTTACCCAGAAATAGTGTCTATTTTCTGGGTGGATGTATTTTCACTATTCTGTGTAAAAATAATGATCCAGGACGGTTCTGTAGCTATTTTCCCACTATAAACAGTGTCCAAAACAGGCATTTTGCGATTGAAATAGTGGTTGTATTAGAACCAGGCCCAGTGGGTTCTGGTTTGTGTATTTACCCAGAACTTGTGTCCAATGATGATAGGGATGTATTTTTGACAATTATGTATAATAATAATAATCATCTAGGGTGCGGGGTAGACATGCCAACTGGCTTATTATTGTTTGTTTATGTCGAGCCATGTGGCCAAACTGGTTTTACAAGTGTTTGTTAAGACAGTGGGATGTGGGATAGGCCAATTAGCTGGCCTTGCAATTGTTTGTTCGTACCACGAATTGTAAGATAGCTAACTAGCTGGACTTGCAATAATTTGTTTGCCTGACGAAGTGTAACATAGGCTGGCTAACAGGTTTTGCAATTGTTTCTATTATAGGGATGTTCAGAAGTTTGTTATGCCCGAATCAATGATCTCCTTTTGGGCACTTTATTTACAAGTGATTTACCCGGTGGCGAGAAGTAAGGCACCCACTACAATTTCAAATTAATATAACAGATATGGGAAATTTATTGACATTTGGGGGCATTGCATAACTTGTATCATGTTTCCATATCTTGCGACTCTCATTAACAAATCGAAATATTTCGTAACCTGAAAACCTTGTACCTAGACCAGGGGTAGGGAACCCATGGCTCGGGAGCCATATGTGGCTCTTTTGATGGGTTTTTATGGCTCTCTGCGAACCTGTGTGGTGAAATATGGGAACAGTTGGTGAGAGACCTAAGTCCCAGACGCACCAATGGGAGCGTTACGGCGGCAATGTGGCGCCGAAACTATCTCTAGCACCTTTTTAAATCATAATTTTTCTTCATTAGACTCTTCTGCATGCATTCTCTCATCGATACTCATTGATAAGCGACAGTGAAATAATGTTCTCAAAAGAATTCAGAATTTTTTTTACTTTCAAAGTGGTGAAATGAATAATAAATATGAATAATAAATTAGTTTGTTCCATTACGAGTGCGTTATCGTGGAAAGATAGCTCAGTCTAGGAACGAATTAAGCTCGTAAGTAGAGGTACCACTGTATGTTCTTAATGACTAAATCCCCACCACTTTTATGTTGTACCTCATTAGGTGTCTACAAAGCATACAGGTCAATGATTTTACCTTAACAAAAATAGGTAAGAAATCCCATTAATGTTTGAATCATCCCTCTTGTCGCAGAGGCAAAAATGTTGGGATGTTATTTCATAGTATTATACATTTGCTTGTGTGACAGGGTGAAGTAAGTGATGTTATAAATGAGTGCAGGTGTTAGGGTTAAAAGGGATTCATGCCGCTATGACGCGTGAAGCGCGCGCAACGCACGCAGAGTTGATGCACGAAGCGTGCACGGGACACGCAGCGATGACGTAATGGGTACGCGCAAAACACGCAGCGATTACGTAATGGTCGTAGACCTGTGTATAGGATATAAGCGGGTTTGTCAGACATTTCTGTAAGTTGGTTTGAAATACAACAAAGGACCTGTCTGATTATTTCACCCGTCTTTTAAAGGTATGTTGCTTTGTTTTGAAGATCGATTGAGTGTGGGATTTGCAAGAGACAATAGTTAGCATGTGAGAAAGAACGGAATGCTTAGTGATGGTTGTTTACTTTTTTATGTGTGTGCGTGAATGTGCGAGTCTCGGGTGTATTGTTTACAGCAAGCTACCTTCGGCCGCCGTTATAACGGTAGCATAATAGTATGCAGTATATGACGGCCGGAACAAAAGGTAACAAGTTTCAATACTCATAAGTTATAATCGTTTATGCAGCAAGTACATTGTTTTGGGTTATAACGGGTTGTTGATATGTTACTATGCATATATTCGGGTGTTATTGTATATTATGTTTTGTGTGAATTGCTTTGATATAACTAAAGTTGGTTTGAAATACAACAAAGGACCTGTCTGATTATTTCACCCGTCTTTTAAAGGCGAAATACAGTTACCCCGTAAATTCAGGGGTACAAAACTTGCAACAAAGAATATGCTTTGCTTAACCATTAAACTTGGTTTGCTCATCATTTTTAGTTTCATAGTTGCTTGCAACAAAGTAAATGATTTGCTCCTGGTAACCTTAGTCTAAATGAAGAGGAGCCGGAGTGGACTAGACGCCTAAAGTTTTCCTTTTGCTATTAAACTTTACTCCTGGAAGTCTAAACAAAGAGAAGGCCTTACAATGCTGTTGATATGATCTGGGAACTGCACTGGCTTTGACCAAAGACTCCACAAGACTTCCAGACCTTCATCTGTTTTGACTTTTGACTATTGACGTCTCATTTTTGTTGCCACCGAGCTGATACGCATTTCTGATGGTCATCCCCTGCATTCTCCATTTAAACTTTGAAAAGTGATTATCTTGTTCCAGTGCATTTTTACGATCCTGGATATCATTATTGCCATTAAAAGAGCATTCCTTACTGCTAAACTGATTTTCCTGAAGACTCTTTATGAACGTTTTTTACATAAGAGGTTATGTTGGATACTGTTTCTATTTTCTCCATTGTGTCCTCTGTGTGATCTTCCATTAACCTTCCTTTGGTTTCATCCAACATAGACTTGCTACCTTTCTTTTCTTGCGCATTATCAACATGCATAACTTTGTCTTGAGGCTTAATCCTACTTCCTACAAAACTATTTTTTTTCCTTCAGCACTGTGAATTTTGTCATCATTTCTGTCCTGTAAACATATGTACTCTTCACAATTACTCTTTTTCAATTTGATAACTTGGTTTAGCCCATCTTTTTCTATCTTTACTGGCAAGTTTGACTTTCGAGATTTTTTGGGGGGTATGGGGTTAGCATTGCAGATGTCAGGAACAGCATTAGGTTTTACACATGGAGAAGATGTTATACGAGGGAAAGAGGGTAGTGTCCATGAGGTACTAACAAGCTCTGATGGTGTAACAGATCTGGGGTAAAAAGGCAGGACAGGCTTTACTGTCTTTAAGTTAGGAAAGAGAAGTCCACTCTGGCTCATACCTAGGAAAGAGCAGGTAACTGACTTCTGGCTTTCTGCAGAGCAAATTGGAATAGATGTAACAAAGCCAGACATTTTGTCTACGGGACACTCATAGTTATACATGCGATCCCGTATGTCTTTGTCTCGATTGTTGCGATTCGTGGGCATGTGGAGTCGAGGGTTCGGATTTGCACTGTGACGGTTGCGACTCCGCAATGAGCTAAATACCATGTTGCATCCTTCAATTCTACACTTATGCTTTATCTTTAAGTGAACTGCATTATAGTGAATTTTTAGTGTGCCTTTGTCATAGAATGTCTTCCCACAGGCATTGCAAAATACACGACATTTCTTTAGAACTCGGCCACTCCCACTTCCAAGCAAAATCCTTACTCCACTTTTTCTATTTTGCATCTTATCAACAGTTAAAATTTTTGTTAAGTCAGAGGTCATAGGGACATCAAAATAGTTATCAGTTGTTGAAAAATATTCTGTTCTGCAGTTTGCTGAGAAGGGTGGATTCTCAGTTGCAAGTTTATTTGGCTCTTGATCATTTTGCCTTTGACTCAGATTATTTTCTGACCTTAGGCAAGACGCTTTGTGAATTTGGTGATGCTGTTGAAATAAATGATCAGGGGAGCCAAGAAATTTGGTTGGAATAGAACTCAGCATTTGTAAAGGCATGATGAAGGCCGTGCTATTGATGAAGTTCTCAAAGTGGCCGTCACCATTCCGCTTCTCTGTTTTGATTGTAGACACAGCAGTATGTTGTTGGGTGTTGTCCTCAATAAAATTATGAATATCTGAGATGGAGCGTTTGCTAGAAACTAATACTGCTTGCCCCTCTTCGTCGTGTACAGTCATGAGCTCAACTAGGGATTTTGTCTCGCCAAACCGTAGGAACTGGTGCAGAGTTGCAATCTCTTCCTCAGATGTCATGATGGCCCAACAATCCAAAACCTTCCCCGTCACAGCCTAGCAACAAACAGAGGAAATGTGAGAGATAACTGGTTTAAAAAATGTAATTTATCATGATATAAAACAAGTAATTTCAGAAAAATGTTGTTCTTTTCAACATTAGTGCTGTCTCGGATGGCACTTATTCACATTTATTCTTGATGACACATTCTACCCTGGGCGACCCGGTGGAGCGAATGGTTATCGCGTTGGCCTTACAGTCCTGGGGTCCTGGGTTTAAACCCAGGTCATGTCCATCTGTGCGTGACCCTTGCATGTTCTCCCTTGGCCTCTGTGGGTTTCCTCTGGGTACTCTGGTTTCCTCCCACATTCCAAAAAGACATGCATGGTAGGCTGATTGGAACTTCTGAATTTCCCCCAGGTATCGGCGTATGTGCATGGTTGTCCGTCTCCTTGAGCCCTGCGCTCGGCTGGTCACCGATTGAGGGTGTCTCGCGCACTTGCCTGGAGTCAGCTGGGATTGGCTCCAACCCCCCGCGACCCTAATTAGGATAAAGAGGTTCAGAAAATGACATGAGATGAGAAATTCTACCCTCGTCAGGACGCTCTCCAGGAAGTGTACACCGGTGCCCTTGATGAGTCACTGAAGGGTGTGAGTAAGGCGATCGGAATAGACTGTTGACTTCCTGACGGCAGATGGCAGTGGCTTGACTCCCCACTTGGTGGCCCTCCACACATACTGCAGTTACCTCCAGGGTGCGGGGCTGCCAGAGACAATGCTGCTGGGCTGTGTTAGGCTCTACTTACGCATAGGAGTGATCCCACCATCTCGGCTGAGGTTTTTGTTTTTATTGCGGCAAAAAAGGTGACCTCAAGTGAGCAGGCCTGGTTTGTCCAATATTAGAGGAGGGACTAGTAAGGTTACTGCTGTAATATTATATCAGTTTTTGTGAGTATAAAAGCACCGTTCTCATACAAACTGTGAATGGGTGATATGTCAGCATAAAGACTCAACAGTCTGACTGATTAATCAATCTTAGTCTTGTGATTGTGTTGACATGTCAGCACAAACACTCAACTGTCCGACACTGATCAATTACTTTTTGCCCTGCAAATGACTCAAATGTATCCGTCCAAAGTCCTGCTGACAACTGTCAGTTTTGCCAGTAAATAAGACTCACTCACTGGTCATTCGGAGAGGGCTACAAGGACAACAGACTGTGAGAGGTTCACACTGCAGTCCGGTAATAAACCTATTTCGTATAAAATTGATCCCACTTGTTCTTAACCTGCTCCTTACGTTGTTTTTCAGACCTATCATTCTTTCACCGCTACGAAGGGTAAAATAAAGACTGTCGACAGCTTCCTCCATTGAAAGGTTAAACCCAACGGAAGTTCCCTCACCGCTCCAGTGATCTGGTGACGGGTCCCCCAAACTAGGGCAGTTTCAGAACCCTTTGATTTCTGTCTCCATGAAATGTGATAATTTGAATGAGTATTATCATTGCGGTAGTATTGAATGTTTGAGGTCTCAACCGACGTAGGTAGAATATGAATGTTAGTGGTCTGTACCGACGTAGGTAGAACATGAATGTTCGAGGTCTGGACCGACGTAAGTAGAACGTAACTGTTCGTTGTCTGGACCGACATAGGTAGATGAATGTCCGTGGTCTAGACTGACGTAGGTAGAACATGAATTTGTTCAAAAGTAGCGTCGCTAACGAAAGAGGTTCCGATGAGTTTATACTCACACCAGGAAGGAATTGTAAGATTACATCAGTTTTTGTGAGTATAAAAGCATCATTCTCATACAAAATGTGAATAGATGAGATGTCAGCATAAACACTCAACTGTCTGACTGAATAATCCATCTTAGTCTTGTGATTGAGTTGACATGTCAGCATAAACACTCAACTGTCCGACACTGATCAATTACTTTTTGCTCTGCAAATGACTGAAACGTATCATTCCAAAGTCCTGCTGACAACTGTCAGTTTTGCCTATATATAAGACTCACTCACTGGTCATTCGGAGAAAGCTGCAAGGACAACTACTTGCCATATATGAACTATGTAAAACATGCATTCTTCAATGTAAAAATAAAAGATATTTCCCCATCAATTTCTTTGCACTGTAGAATCATTTCTTGCAGCCGTGAGAACAAATGAAGACAAAGTAGTAGTTGTTTAATTGATAACTCCTTGGAGTTCGAGATACGCAGAAATATATACCTGTTATATACATTAAAGTTTTAAATAATTTTAGGAAATATATACAAAATAATTGGCTGAGAACCTTAATTCAAAGATTAATCTCAATGTTTTCTTTTTCTATGCTGGTGTAAATTTTCTGGAGTAGGATTACAATTTCTTGTTATAGCTACTTTTTTCTTCTGTCATTTTCGTACTTACTGTTATGACTACTTTTTTCTTCTGTCACGTACTACTCTGCGTGTGTTTGGCCGTGAATAAATGCCTTTGTTATTCTAAATGAATGTTGTTATCTGTAACGGGCCGTATATGGCCCGCGGGCCGAGGTTGAAAAACATGTACAAACACATGACCCGGGGCGGGGCAAGCGCGTTGGCACAACGTCCTTCGGCTGGCTAGTCGGTCGGCTAATTCTACGTTCGGCCAGATGACCCCTCGGCGAGTTGGCCCTCGGCCAAATGTCAGTCGGCTAAATGTATTTTGGCAAGTAGACAGGCTACGCAGACTGAGCATTTCACGCTGTTTGAGCTCTCCCCATTTCTACATTTTCTATTAAACTGGTCTCACTTTTTCTTAATCTACCCCTGATGGTGTTTTTCAGGCTTATCAACTGCATCGGTTGATTGTAGAGTGCGAAAAGATAAGCAACAACTTTATTTTGTATCAATTGGGCAGTCTGCTGGCCTATGAAATATCTGACTCATATTTTATTTTGTCCATCAATACTTATTAAATAATTCGAAATTGTCTGTTAGCTTCCTTTCCCCCTGGTTGCACTGTTTCCAGATGTGTGTTTTTTTATTGAAGCATTTAAACAATCACATTTCAGCCATTATTTGTTGCCAGGTTCATGAATCTGCCTCAAGGCCTTCACAATCAGTCCTGCAGGCTCTTCTGCTTTAAACAAGCGTCAATAAGACTGTTGCTTTAACTAATCAGATTTCGAGTTGGCAACACCAGAAGGTTTTGTCGCGGGCGTTGGGATACGTCATTCCCTCGTTGCAGGCGGACGGATATGTCATCGCTTTCACCAACTATGAGGCTAGTTATTAGCCAGAGCGATCAAACTGTATTTGGAGCAGGCTGCACAAGCAAATATATTGTTGTGTTGATTTAAAGCCATTTTCAAGATAGACTATGCCAGAATTATGACAGGACGGGCTCGACTTTCAGAATTAGCTTCAATGGCGGTATAAAAGAAGGAAGAAAGGAGGATTGATATTGTGGACCGTTAAAAAAATATGGCTATATTCCAAAATAATATTTCAATTGTGCTAAATGCTGCCAGGAAGTGGATTTTAATCCATTTTCGGGCAATGTTTGCCGGTACACCATTGACGTTCATCGCTGTCTTTTTCCGGGAAAATCACCCCACTGGTCCGGTTGTAATGTCTGAAAAGCTTCAGTATTCGTATTCAATCATTAAATACTGCGACGAAGTGGATTTTATCCCATTTTTGTGCCGTGATTCATTGATTATTTTGTATGTGTTGCAGCAGTCGCTGCAGTCGAGGTTTTGGTACACGGTCGATTGGTCACCGGTAGATTGGTCGACGGTCTTTTGGTCGCCGGTCTTTTGGTCACCCGGAAGGTTATTGATAATTAAATACAAACTCCGAATTACTATTTAGTCATACTTAATGCCCTAGTAATTATTAGGCTAAAGAAAAGCTCGAAATTTCCCGGACTTATATTGTTTTTTGTTGGAGAACTTTTTAAGACCCTGACTGATGTAGCTTCTTAAAGGGACAACGCATGTACATACAAACTCGTATACACTCACACGTCGGCTCAGTGAAACTGCCCATGGCCATTGTTGGCTTTTTATTCATGTGTAGACCATGTTGTTTTACCTTGTTTTGTCGCCGGTCTTTTGGTCGTCGGTCTTTTGGTCGCCCGGACCGCGACAATGGGCGACCAAAAGACCGACGACCAAAGACAGCAACAAAAATACCGGTGACCAATCAGTCTTAGTGAGTTCTATATATTAAGAAAATGCTTAAAGAGTAGTCAAGTACCTACCTCTTCCAGCCGGCTTGCCCTTCATTATCGATGTGTTTCGAAACTGTATGCAGTTTGAAACAGGATTTTACCACTGATTCCTTCACCACCTCTCCCCTTCACTAAGTACCGTGTCGCTCGATCTGACAGGTTTTACCAACACAAGACAAGTCTAGACATGGGGGAATGGCAGAATCAAGCACGCTTTTTTTGTAAGGCACCAAACTACCCCTAGACTTCTCATTAAAATAAGTGAATTTGTAAGATAAACATGACCTCATTTTTAAAAAAATAAGAAAATCATTTTGTATCCAATCAAATATATATATACTTTTTTATAAGCTTTAAATGTTCAAAATTTGATAAAACACCATTTGATATGTAATGTGTAAAAACAGGATTTAAAAAAATATGATATGGGTTTTTTAAGACTGATACTGATTTTTAGCGGTTAAAAGAGGCCAACAACCTATATTTGGAGCCAATATTGATTAGTAGTAAGTTGTATATATTTATGTATTTAGAAATAGATTGAGGATTCTTACAACTTATGTTGACGTATATACAGTAATTCCTTGTCCCAATATACGGGCCATTTGAGATACAAGTAAAATTCTGAGCAAATATTTGCCTTGGGATATGAGACAAATTTTGAGATACGAGCATAAGAGATAGCCAGGTGACCGCAACGCGGGACGGCGGTGTGGACTTGGAGGCCGCGGATGGCCATCCTTTTGGCAGGGGCCACGGCAGTGGTGTGGACTTTAAGGCAGTGGTCGGGCATCCTTTTGGGGGGGGCCACACCGGCGGCGTGGACTTGGAGGCTGCGGATGACCATTGTTTTGGCGAGGCCAAGACAAAGGCGTGGACTTGGAGGCGGCAAAGGGCTATCTTTTTGACATGGATTTGGAGGCCGCGGACGATCATCCCTTTGATGTGGACTTGGAGGCCGAGGGCGGAGACAACGATAATGACTCTGGGGGCGATTAGCCGCCAGGCTCCCTGGTCGATACTTCCAGGAGAATTTACTCAGTGGTGGGTGAGTCGTTCCGCTACTTCGCTCTAACCTGTGCACGGACTGTCCAAGACAAAACGCACCACTACTGTTTAGCGGACCTAACTGGACGACCTCTCAACAGGCCAGCTTGTCGCTTCTTTGTAGGCCGGCCAGAATTACCCCCTGAAGGACCTGTTTGCCGCTTCCTTTCGGGCCAGGTTGTGTTTGGGATTTTGGTGGGTTTGTATGTGAGTGCGTGTTTTCCCCTACTCTCGTAGCCAGCTGTTTGGAGTTTATTTAATTAGTCTTTGTGTGTATAAGGAGAGTGTTTGGTGACGTCTGGCATGGGTGTATTGCTACCATTACCCTGTGTGTCCCGTCCAGTAAGTCATGTTTTTGCCTTAAGTTGGTGTGCGTTTTTAACCTGTTTATTTTGTGACTTCTGTATTCACATTTTTGTCACTAAAAGCCTAAAACATGACAACCGCTACATCTAGGGAACAACTTGACTGCGTCCAGGCTGTGTTGCAAAAAATAGTTTGACACGTCTTTTTTACGACAGATCTTCAATTCTGGGTACATGTCTGAGCATGTCCGTGGGAAGGGAGGCAACACCCTTCTAGCCATTACATGCCTGACCAAACCTTAACTTCTGGGGACATGTCGCTACAATGCTGCAAAGGATCATAGACATCAGTGAGTCAAAGATCAACCTCCAGCCAAAGGAATGAAAATACATGTAGAGCTCAAATTCAACCCTGGGCACCACAACAAGGTCAAATGTCATCCTCAACAGTCACACTCTTAGTGACAAGAGGTGACTAATATATTCCCTCTCATATTGTCCCAGAAAGGAGAGCATGGTGAGCAAGTCTTTATATGGTCTAGTACATCTGTGGCCTCGGCCCACCTTATGTCTACTGGATCTGATCATATATGCGTGGCATAAAATCCCCGCGCAGATATTGCCAATATTGGAAAGACAGTTGTTCCAGTGGTCAAAATTTATTGGGAACCACCCATGGCCAAAAAGATTGCTCCTACTGGCGGGGGAAACTGCCCAGCGTTCCCAGCAAGGCCCCAAATAACAGTTGGGTCTGCCAGGAGGGATCTTTCCCCACCATCGGTGTCAACATAGCACCCGGTGGTGATCGATTGGGTAGCCTGTAAAAAATCAAAAGCCTTTATTGTCATCGTACACAGCTGCATATAACGGAATTGGGGGTAATACTCCACAAAGTGCATTTCCCAGTAAAAAAACAAAAACTAAAATAAGTATTATAAAAATATTAAAAGTCATCCTGGTAAGGTAAATTCTAAAATATTGCAAAATCTAAGATATTCCACATTGTTATTGAAATAAGTTTCACCGACGGACGTTTGGCCAAAGGATAGTCTACGCATACTCCATTTATGAGGAGTGGGGTCATCGGAAAATTTGATGACGGAGTTAGAGTGGTGGGTCGGTGTACAGTCGTATGTGTACAGGGAGTACAGAAAAAGACGCAGTACACTGCCTAGAGGGGAGACAGTGCTCAGTATAATGGAGAGGTTGGGACCAAGTCTAACAGTTTGTGGATGGTTGGTTAATAAGTTCTTATTCCAGCAGCAGATGGAGAGGATAGTCCAAGGTGGGAGAGTTTGTCAGCCAGAATGTCTGGTATTATAGTGTTGAAAGCTGAGCTATACCCAATGAAAAGCATCCTCACGTAGTTCCTATGGTGCTCCAGGTGGCTCAGTGCTGTGTGTAGAGCTACGGCAGTGGCGTCCTCAGTGGACATATTTGCTTGTGAGGGTCAACTGAGGGTGGGATTGTATCCCTGATGTGGCAGGCAACTTTTTAAAGCACTTCATGATCACAGGTGTAGGTGCAACAGGCCTATAATCATTCACGCTGTCAATGGCTTTTAAGGAACAGGGATAAGGGTGGCAGATTTCAGGCGGGATGGGATGATGAATTAATGCAGGGAACAATTGAAAATCCTTTTGAAAACCCATGTCAGCTGGTCAGCACAGGCTTTGAGCACTTTTCAGGTTATCCGTCATGGACAGCAGCCTTCCTGGTGTTCACAGTCCGCAGTACCTGTCTCACCTCATATTCCTGAAGCTCTAGTGTACTGCTGCAGGGTGGTGGTGGTAGTGTTGAGACTGGGTCTGATTTGTCAGTCTCACAGCGGGCAAAGAAACGGTTCAGTTCCTCTACTAGTGATGCATCTAAGTTAACAGAAACATTATTGCCATTACAATTGGTAATATGTCGTATTCCCTGGTACATCTTCTTTGAGTTATTTTCTGTGAAGTGTTCCTCAATTTTCCTTGTGTATGATGCCTCTCTTCAGGTCTGCTCTGGCGCTGTATTGTAACTTTTTCCCTGACCTGAAGGCGGTGTTACGGCATTTGATGTGCCTCACTGGTCATCTGGGGTTGGTGAGGAAAAAACAGGATACGTTCATCAACAGTGACAGTGTCTGTGCAATTTTTGATGTAAGAATGTACATTGTCCGTGTAGTTCTGGAGGTTGTGGTGTTCAAAAAGTTCCCAATGGTGCGGGGAAAACCATCCTGCAGCTGAAAAAGCATCCTCAGGCCATGTTTTTATTATCTTTATTTGTGGCCTTGTTCGCCTCCGGAGTGGGGTGTATGAGGGGGTGAGGGACAGGCAGCGATGGTTGGATCCAGGAAGGTGAGGGAGGGGTGTGGCTCTATAAGTATGTTTGATGTGAGAATAAACAAGGTCTAGAGTTGAATCTCCTCTGGTGTGACACTTCACGTACTGGATAAACTTAGGCAGAAGTCTCCAAACATGCTTTGTTGAAATCACCCGCGACAATAATGACTCCATCTGTGTGGTCATGCTACTCTTTGTTTACAGTCGCAAGCAGGAGGCTAAGTGCTCTGCTAACATTAGCACCCAGTGAGATGTAAACAGCCATTACGATGACAATCGTTAGCTCTCTAGGTAGATAGAAGGGACTGTACCGAACTGCCAAGAGCTCTAAATCAGGGGAACAGTGAGTGTTAATGATCCTACTGTTGCAGCACCGGTCGTTGTGTATGTACAGGGAAAAGAACCCCCAAACACACACTTCTTTTCCCGGATTCTGTAGTTCGATCCTGCCGGTGTAGTGTGTGGCTATCTAGCGATTCAGCGGCGTCAGGCATTTGCGGGTGTAGCCATGTTTACATGATGATAATGTTTTAGTTCCTGACAACGCTGTTGGTAGTAAGCTGAAGTTCCAAATTGTCCATTTTGTGGGTGAAGGATCTGGCGTTGTTCAAGAAGATATTCGGAAGCGGTACTCTGTGCGGTTTCCCTAGCTTAGCAGCTAGGCCCACCCAGCATCCCCGCTTTTGCTTTCTTTCCCGTCGCCGCCTCCGTCGTATCCTGAGTGGGCTGACTATCCAGGGAGATCCCGGTTGTCTCGAGATGTCCTCGGGATATTGTAGGTTTATTGGTAATCTGTTGTGATGGGTATATCGCATATCAAACCGAGAGGAATTCAATCCTGACCAGTGTAGAAAAGGTTTACCTCGCAGATGTTCGTAAAAACGATAAGATTGAAAAAACAAACCACCAAACTGGAGAGCAAAGAGCCGCTGCACCTGTGCGCGCCACCATCTTGCTTCAACAGACCTTACCTGTTGCAAAGGGTCACTGAACTTTGTCTGAAGTGTCAAAAACAGCTGTTTTTCTGAAGAAAATTAGTTTCTAGTGAAAGTTCAAATATTTTAAAGACCAATTGTGAAGCTTTTCACAATCATTCAATTCCAACTTTGTGCTGTATCCATATGTGCTTAAAAAACAACAAGAAATACTTTTGTTTCATACGTTAATTTTCCGAGTCCGGTTGACCTAACACCCACAGCATTTACCTGAAGCACATATCCTCGAATGTAGTCCTCTAATGTCCAATCAAATGCATTGAGAATTTTGATAACATCATCTTCTTTGAGAACGGAAAAAAGGCGATCCGAAAGGATCTTCAGGCGGACTGGAATTGCATGGGTTCCATAAAGCATCAGGCTGCAGATGTCGAACACCACATCCGAATATACCATCTCTACCTGGCTCTTGTGGTTAATGTGGTGTAGCTTCAATTTACTCAGCGCTAGAACATATGGAAAACATTTTTGATGACTTAATGCATTGAAAAAATATTACAATAACAGTGGTAAATAGAAAAAAGTGGTTTTCAACAAAAGTAGTTGTTTTATTTTACTTTTCTTAATACCAGTAGTTCTATTGTAAACTAAGTAAGAAGGAGACAGGGTGAAAAAAAGGAGGAAGACACATTTAAAGAGAACTATAGAGGAGAGGACTATATCGATTGTTTTAACTTGGGATCACTGCCAACTGGTGCTCTTTTTGAGAAGTACCTACAGAGAGTCTTAGATATGTTTAAATACAGTTTTACACGCTTGTCATAGCATGTTTTTTTTACTTTTGCATGGATAGATAGTACCGCATCATCGGTATACAATTCTCGATGAAAATGAAAGGACAACATCTTGGAAGATCATTTATGAAAATACTGAAGAGCAGTGGCTCTGCCAGTGACCCCTGAGATACCCCAAGACTGTTATCCTGTGATGTGGATTTAGTGTTTCCTGACACGCTGGGATCTTACATATATGTATGATTCAATCCAATTTAATGTACTTAGTGAGAAATTTAAACTGGAAAAGTTGATCAGCCATATTTGGTGGTTGATGGTGTCAAATGCTTTTCAATGACACTGCCTTTATCTCTCTGTGATTTGATGTTTTCCAGAAAGAAGCAAACCACAGTCTCAGCAAAATTTCAGCCTGTTCAGGGTGCTATGATATGAATCTGATCCATTATTTGTCCCGCTACTATGTTCTCCAAGATTTTTGAGACTGTCTGTCATTGTTGGCTATTACAGCGTTAACTGATTTAAAGACCATTGTAATGACAGAGCACTTCCAGGGTTCAGGAAAGAAATTTGTTTCTGGATTTATTTATAATGGTACGTATTGGCGCTATAAGAAATTCTTGGTATTTTTTTAGGAATGTTACATCCATGTTAAATCCATATTTTGCTTTGGAGCTTTTGAGACAAGACCGAGCTTTCTCAATTTATGACTGTGAATCTATGTGTAGATTAAGAATGGGTTCATTATTGTTCAGTGGTGTTGGTGGGTGATAATCTATCTGAGGGATGTTGTTAGGTGTCAGTTCTTTAAAGGAGTCTATAAAAGAATTATTTAAAGTTGTAGCAATGTCCCTTGGACTTGGATGATAATATCTTTCAACTATCTTTCCTTTACATCTCTGTGCTTTAAACTATTTCATGGCAGTTATTTTTTTATTATTTTTTTTCAGATCTTGGTGGTATTTCTTTTCACATGATGTAAATGTCTATCTGTCATGAACCCTTTTCTGCTATTTTAAGAGCATAGTCTCCTTTTTATTCATTGGTGTCTGTGTGGCTTCATTTAACCATGGGAGTAAATTCTTTTTTTTATAGTTTAGCTTTAATCTTTCTTGTAATTGCAGACACTGTGTCTTGGATAACAGTCATCGAAACATTACAGCTGTCATTAGCATGCAGATATCTAATCTAATTTTCTGAACCGCTTTATCCTCACTAGACTCACACAAATACCTAGGGGAAATTTAGTGTGTCCAATCAGCATCTGACCGGACGATTCGCCGAAATAGGTTTCGCTGTTACGATCGCATCGCGTAGTGCGACGCGATCGGGGGGGAAAGTGAACCCAGGTGCGGAGTCGCCGAAGCAAATGGAAAAGGGGTGGCAGATATGTTGCTGTTGATGCTTGGTTTAATAAACGGGGTAACATAACATAAACAACTTAGCTTGATCACATATTACAACAGAAAAGAAACATGCAGCGTGGCGTGGCGTCAATGTGAACGGCATGACTACGTGGAAACAGAGGGAATGAAACCAGATGATCCGACAGCGTTCAACAAAAACCATAATGCTTAAATAGCATAAAAAAACCTAATCACGTAATTAGCCACAGCTGATAAGAATCTTGACATCATGCCAGGAGGGGCAATCAAGCCACTCCTGACAGTACATTCCCTCTAAGGGACGGATCCTAGACGTCCCAAGGTCAATTCTAACATGAGAACCAAGAAGACCTAGCATTGGGAGCATTGTCCGGTGGTCGTCCACACTAACCCAAGAACAGACGAAGGAGAGGTCGATCCGGCGGGCATCCGCGCCAGCCTGAAACAAGACGAGGCAGTAGTCGGTCCGGCGGGCGTCCGTGCCGGCCAGAAACGAGACGAGTCAGTGGCAGGTCTGGCGGGCGTCCGTGCCGGTCAGAAATGAGATGGGGCAGTGGCAAGTCTGGCAGGCGTCCGCGTCGGCCAAGAACATGACGAGGCAGTGGTCGGTCTGGCGGGCGTCCGCGCCGGCCAGAAACGAGACGAGGCTGTGGTCGATCCGGCGGGCGTCCGCGCCGGCCAGAAACGAGACGAGGCAGTGGTCGGTCCGGCGGGCGTCCGCGCCGGCCAGAAACGAGACGAGGCAGTGGTCGGTCCGGTGGGCGTCCGCGCCGGCCAGAAACTAGACGAGGCTGTGGTTGACCCGGCGGGCGTCCGCGCCGGTCAAGAACGTGACAAGGCAGTGGTCGGTCCGACGGGCGTCCGCGCCGGCCGGATACGAGACGAGGCAAGGGCAGGTCTGGCGGGCATCCGTGCCAGCCAGAAACGAGACGAGGCAGTGGTCGGTCCGTCAGGCGTCCCAGCTGGTCCTTTAAGTCTTGGCCAAACTGCCCGCCTTTAGGAGATATTAGAAGTTTAGTACGGTCGGGCACCGTACCCTGTTTGCTCGGGGGGTGGACAACTCTCTCCTCCCGGGAAACCGGAGCATTGCTTCTCTGGACGTCGCCGGCCCCGTCCTCCAGGGTCACCGGCGAATTGGCACTCTCGACGTCGCCAGCCCCTTCTTCCAGGGACTCCGGCGAATTGCCACTCTCGACGTCGCCAGCCCCTTCTTCTAGGGACTCCGGCGAATCGCCACTCTCGATATCACCGGCCCCTTCTTCCAGGGACTCCGGCGCATTGCCACTCTCGACGTCACCGGCTTCTTCCTCCAGGGGCACCGACGAATTGCCACTCTCGACGTCACCGCCCCCTTCTTCCAGGGGCAACGGCGAATTGGCACTCTCGACGTCGCCAGCCCCTTGTTCCAGGGACTCCGGCGAATTGCCACTCTCGACGTCGCCAGCCCCTTCTTCAAGGGACTCCGGCAAATTGCCACTCTCGACGTCGCCAGCCCCTTCTTCCAGGGACTCCGGCAAATTGCCACTCTCGACGTCACCGCCCCGTCCTCCAGGCGCAACGGCGAATTGCCACTCTCGAAGTCGCCGGCCCAGTCTTCCAGGGGCGCCGGAGCATCGTCGCCACTTCTGGGCGGGCAGGCGCTGGACAGAGCGGTGCTTGGGAGAGCGGCGCTTGGGAGAGCGGTGCTTGGGAGAGCGGTGCTTGGGAGAGCGGTGCTTGGGAGAGCGGTGCTTGGGAGAGCGGTGCTTGGGAGAGCGGTGCTTGGGAGAGCGGTGCTAGAATGGCCGTCCGTCACCAGAAACCTGGTCCGTGGCTTCGGTACAGGTGCGACTGGCGACCCCAGTGGCAACGGGAGTACTTTGCGTGGCCTTGGCACAGGAGCTTGGGGCACTTGAAACGGCGTGGTCGGCCGAGTAACTTCGGCCACTTGGACAGGCGTGGTCGGCCGAGTAACTTCGGCCACTTGGACAGGCGTGGTTGGCCGAGTAACTTCGGCCACTTGGACAGGCGTGGTTGGCCGAGTAACTTCAGGTACTTGGAAAGGCGTGGTCGGCCGAGTCACTTCGGGCACTTGAAAAGGCGTGATCGGCCGAGTCACTTCGGCCCCTTGGAACGGTGAGGGCTGCACAGTTTCTAGGAGATGCTGGTACAGCGTGATCGGCCGAGTAACTTCAGGCACTTGGACAGGCGTGGTTGGCCGAGTAACTTCGGCCACTTGAACAGGCGTGGTTGGCCGAGTAACTTCGGCCACTTGGAAAGACGTGGTCGGCCGTGTAACTTCGGGCACTTGGAAAGGCGTGGTCGGCCGAGTAACTTCGGGGACTTGGAAAGGCGTGGTCGGCCGAGTCACTTCGGGCACTTGAAAAGGCGTGATCGGCCGAGTCACTTCGGCCACTTGGAACGGTGAGGGCTGCATAGTTTCTAGGAGATGCTGGTACAGCGTGATCGGCCGAGTAACTTCGGGCACTTGGAAAGGCGTGGTCAGCCGAGTAACTTCGGGCACTTGGAAAGGCGTGGTCGGCCGAGTAACTTTGGGTACTTGGAAAAGCGTGATCGGCCGAGTAACTTCGGGCATTTGAAAAGGCGTGATCGGCCGAGTCACTTCGGCCACTTGGAACGGTGAGGGCTGCATAGTTTCTAGGAGATGCTGGTACAGCGTGATCGGCCGAGTAACTTCGGGCACTTGGAAAGGCGTGGTCAGCCGAGTAACTTCGGGCACTTGGAAAAGCGTGATCGGCCGAGTAACTTCGGGCACATGGAACGGGGAGGGCTGCATAGTTTCTAGGAGATGCTGGTACAGCGTGATCGGCCGAGTAACTTCGGGTACTTGAAAAGGCGTTATCGGCCGAGTCACTTCGGGCACTTGGAACGGTGAGGGCTGCATAGTTTCTAGGAGATGCTGGTACAGTGAGGTCGGCCGAGTATCCTGGGACGACTGGAACGGCGAGGTCGGGCGAGTAACTTCGGGCACTAGGAAGGGCGTGGTTGAGGTTGGGAGAGGAGCTTGGACAGACGTGGTCGGAAGAGGAGCTTGGACAGACGTGGTCGGGAGAGGAGCTTGGACAGACGTGGTCGGGCGCGTAACTTGGACAGTGGTTAGTGTGTCCAGGCACTCCTTTCGCTTTGCTCTATGGCGTGGCGCTCGGCGCCTCCTCTGGGAGGATTGCACAGCACCCCCGCCATCACATCGTGTCCCATAATAGGTGGTCAGCCCACTCTGTAATTGCTGGTCGGGGTATTTGGAGTAGGAATTGTCAGGGGAAAAATAGGGGTAATCCTCCTCCAGTGGTAGGTCTCGGGGTCCGAATTGGTCGAAGAATTCACTATCGGATTCCGAAACACCAGCAAAAAAATCAATTTCCTCAACAATGTCCTCCTCACCCGAATCTTCGGGCTCCCTCCATGGTGAACCAATTCCGCTGGTCATAGGCATAAGATAACTTGGGCGATTTCTGGTGGTTGTACGCACCGGGGCATCATGATTAAATTGTTTGGGCTTCCCAGGGCGACGTGCATAGCAGTGGTGGGGCGTAGGAGTAAGCTGCGGATCTAACTCTCCTACCAGCTGAGACTCATCTCCAGCAATAATGTGCCTGAGAGCCCCGCACCACAGTGTGTTCATTACAAAACTCCTAAACGATTCTGAGGGGTTTCTTATACACAAGCAGTCCAGTGTCTTCGAGGTGGATGGTTGGCGTCGCCGAGCGCGTCGGCGCGAGCGTGGGTGGCGCTCCGCTGGGTCCATGATGGTCGGATCGTGCTGTTACGATCGCGTCGCGTGGAAACACAGGGAATGAAACCAGATGATCCGACAGCGTTCAACAAAAACCATAATGCTTAAATAGCATAAAAAAACCTAATCACGTAATTAGCCACAGCTGATAATAATCTTGACATCATGCCAGGAGGGGCAATCAAGCCACTCCTGACATTCGCCAACGGACGTCTGGCTGATGGACAGTTTGCCGATGGGGCGTTTGGCCGAACGGATAGTTAGCAGACCAGATAGTCAGCCGACTGGACGTTGCCCCGCGCGCGCTCGCCTCGCCCCCGGTCGTGTGTGTACATGGTTTTCAACCTTGGCCCGCGGGCCATACATGGCCCGATACAGAAAACATTCATTTCGGAATAACAAGGGCATTCAGAACAGACGAAATAGTAGAAAATAATAGAAATCCTACTCCAGAAAAATAATATATATCTTTCCAAAAAATGATGAGAAAGTGCCAGTACAAAGATCATCATTTTACTTGCTTTTTAATTTTAAACACATTATAAATAAGCTGCCATTCTAAAAAATATTTCATTAATAAACAAAGCAAATTCACAGAGGGTGTTTTTATTTAAGCAGTAAAAAACTTACTAATTATGTACAACATTTTAAAATACAATACAAAATATTTACACAAATTACAAATAATACAATACAAACTTACAAGATTCCCAAATTTGTGAGACTTTGTAAAATGCTTTTTTTATACTACAGCCTACAGTCAAAATCAACAGTTATAGAACTAGACTCCATAACACGGCCTTCTTTAATCTTAGAAAATATCAGATCATATGTTCTTTGAGTTTTTGCTTTTGTGATGCAGTACTGCCCCCCGCTGGACATATTTCTAAATACTAAGTGCCCTGGACAGACCAGAGGTGCTTAGAGAACAATACCATGCCATGGATCACACTTTTACTTCTAGTTTAATTTTAAATAATTTCCCATTATTTTAGGAAATATATATTTTTTTTTCTGGAGCAGGATTTATACTATTTTCTACTATTTCTATTATCTCTGTTCTGAATGCCCTTGTTATTCCTAAATGAATGTTATCTGTAACGGGCCGTGTATGGCCCGCAGTGCTCGTACGTTTGGTCGCTGGTCTTTTGGTCGACGGTCTTTTGGTCGCCTGTCTTTTGGTTGCCGCTCTTGTGGTCCTCGTTGGTCGCCGCTCTTTTGGTCGCCGTTGGGGTTAAGGTTGTCAAATGTACTTAGATGTTACACCCTAACCTTAACCCTAACTCTAACGGCGGCCAACGGGGACCAAAAGAGCGGCGACCAAAAGACCGGAGACCAAAAGACCAGCGACCAAACATCCGGTCACGATGGCCCGCGGGCCAAGGTTGAAAAGCATGTACACACACGACCGGGGGTGGGGCGAGCACGAGCGGCGCAATGTCCAGTCGGCTGGCTATCCGGTCGGCTAACTATCCATTCGGCTAACTATCCGTTCGGCCAAACACCCCCTCGGCGAACAATCCATCGGCCAGACGTCCGTCAGCGAAATGTTTTTAGGCGAACTGCCCGAGTACCAATCAGCCTACTGTGCATCTTTTTGGAATGTGGGATGAAATCAGAGTACCCGGAGAAAACCCACGCAGGCCCGGGGCGAACATGCAAACACCAACAGGCTGACCGAACTGCCTGTGAACCCAGGACCTCAGAGCTGCGGGGCTGATGTGCTAGGCACTCAAGACGACGGGCTGCATTTTGGCAGATATTATCGTCCCAATTGATATTGTTTAGCACTTATGTAAATTTTGGAATCTCCTTTTTTGGTACTGTCATCTGCACTGGTATGGTTTTCTGAGTATTTTTTAGATCGTTTTTTTGGAAAACAGGATCAGGTTATGGTCTGACAGACCAGTTGAACGTATTGAACGTCTCCTCTCCCACTTTTAGGAAAATATAGGATCTATGATGTTTCAGAAGAAGTAGTTAGTCTTGTGGGACCTTGGATAAATTCTCATCTCATTTTATGAACCACTTTATCATCACTAAGGTCACGGGGGTGCTGGAGCCTATCCCAGCTGACTCCGGGCCAGAGGCAGGGGACACCCTGATTTGGTGGCCAGCCAATTTTATGGCACAAGGAGACAAACAACCATTCACGTTCATACCTAGGGGCTATTTAGAGTGTCCAATCAGCCGACCATGCATGTCTTTGGAATGTGGGAGGAAACCTGAGTACCCAGAGAAAACCCATGCAGGAGAAAACACGCAAACTCCACACAGGTGGACCGACCTGGATTTGAACTCAGCTCTCCCACTGTGAGGCCAACGCGGTAACCACTAAGCCGCTAGGCCACCATTATGGCTTACATCACTTGGTATTCCCAGGCGGTCTCCCATCCAAATATGGACCAGGCCCTGCTAAGGTTCCGAGATCAGAGGAGATCAGACTTATTTTCAGGATAGTATGGTTGTAAGCCCCTTTGGTACAATGGCGAACCTTTCAAAGCGTCGAAAGATGATACGATACGAGAGACGAACTCGCAATCCCAAATGAAGTCTCACTAGCGCGCTGTTCTTCTTGGACATGTTGAGTCAATGTTGAGTAAGGAATAACGTTCTCAATTAGTGCTGCACAGTTCAAAGAAGAAAATGAAATGAGATGAAAGATCTTTTAGATTTAAATTTTACCCATTTTTATCTAATATAATCAAGAACTAAAAATATATAATTATATTTCAAAGCTTTCAAATATCCATTGAGTTGAATGATTTCAGCTCTTACCATGTGCGACCCAGCCATGCATGCAGTTTTCACACTGCCGTTG